>NC_136492.1:66400150-66472650 GCF_053919585.1 Euprymna scolopes
TACCTAAATGGACTACCTTGATTCGTGATGCGGCAAATTCACTTGGAGCCGGCTTAACCTACTTCGGGTGAATACCCTCATAAGTATGATTAATTTTGTAACATTTGATTTGTTAAATGCACAGTTTGTATGATAATGCACCTTCAGCACATCTGCCTGTGTCTATTTATTTAGCAATTTAAATTCCTCACAATATCCCGCAAGGTGCGTGTCGCGTGTGTCATCAGCTGTCGATCTAAAAAAATAGTGACAGGTTCGAAAATATCGCATAACTCAGAAAGAAGCTACTCGGAAGCTTTGTAGTCGATGTTAGCAGCTTGTTTTCTTATGTAATTGGTTTCTTTTTGTATACCTGTCTTAATATCTCCCACTCGTCGACTGTCAGACAGTTTCGGTAACCTTGAGAAGAAACGAAGAATCGGCATCTAATATACAGAAATATTATAGTACATGACTGCTTGTCGAGAATCTTCTAGCACTGACATCCGATCCCTCTAAGACGGTTGTGTTTTTCAATCAAGAATGTCATCAGAAAAATGGCGTTTACCTAAGAGATTGCTACTGTAGCTATTGCTGGTGCTGCGCAGATCATTTTCTGTCTGATTTGTTTGCGTCAGTTTCTGCTTGATCAATTATGTGTCATTATTGATCTTGTCTATGTATAATTTTAATTTATAAACCCTTGCAGGTTTTTTGCAGTATAGATAACAAAACGAAAAAGTGGTAAACAAACGACTATATAACTACTAAATGTTAGTAAATGTATGATGAGTTAGTTATTTATCTACCTGGGTATT
The DNA here is from genome assembly GCF_053919585.1 of Euprymna scolopes. Taxonomy (NCBI): domain Eukaryota; kingdom Metazoa; phylum Mollusca; class Cephalopoda; order Sepiida; family Sepiolidae; genus Euprymna; species Euprymna scolopes. Next base: position 66,400,948 of record NC_136492.1, read on the forward strand.
TTTTTTTTTTGTGTGTGTGTGTGTGTGTGTGTGTTTATCTACCTGGATATTTTCTGTGTTTTATTAAAAATAAAACATATTTTAAAGCGTTTTGCAGGTCGAAAGAATTCGTATGTTCATACTGTTATGTTATACGGTATAATCACGTTGACACACCGGTTCCCCTCAAATCACTGAAGTTAAGCAACGTTGAGCCTGATCAGTACTAAAATGGGTGACCAATTTGGGAAGTCCAGGTGGTGTATGTAGGAGGACATCGACACCTCCCTGCAAAAAAAAAAAAAATTGCAAAAACCTAACGTCGTCATCTCCCCTAACGAGGATATACATGCGACTGGGGATCGCTTGTGAATTTCATACTCCCATGAAACTTCCTCCTGCGGAGGAAGCCGGTTAAACCCTGAATAGAGTTGGTGCTGATTGCACACACATTGTTATGTTAGAACGGAAAATAAATATGACTGCCATAAGCCCCGCATGCTGACTCTTATTAATCGTTCAAAATTCAAAAATTAAACAGAATACTAGTAGATACTCACCTAATAAATGTTACTATGCTATATAGAGACTCCACAGATGACCGTCTGATATTAGTAATTTTTTTCTTGTTCTAACACACGACTCGCAAAAACTTTTATTATAAAGTAAATAAACGCTTTAAAATGAGTTAAAAATAAAACAAAAAATAACAACTTATCTGGTTTTGTAGAAGAGTTATTTATCCTGCCTTTGGTATCTTTTATTTGTTGGATAGTTGTTTTTGATCACCTTTTGTTTTGTTATTTAGACTGAAAAATTTTTACCTCTGTTTTTTTTTTTTTTACCTTATTTCTGTTTTGCCATCATCTTTAACTATAGAAAATTGGGTTTAAATATTCGTATATACAGGATCCACAACTAAACTAGTCAATAATTATTAATTTTGAAACAAAGTTGCTTCGCGTAAGTAGTGATAATTTAGTTTAGTTTAATATAAAATGGAGTTAAAACAGGAATCAAAGCCCTTCGTGAAAATCCAGATGCCTTCGATGCTTTTGAAAGTTTTTCAATGAGAATTAGCGAATACAATTAAATCAGATATCAGATTTGAATTGTATTTTAATTATAGTTATAAGTAGGTCTAGGACAACAGCATATTCTTTTCATTATTTTGACTCTAGAGTGTGCATCCGTTGATATCTTATATGCTTTATACAGAGTGATGTGGTTCTCGGTTGATTAACTGTGTCTGTGTCGGATATATACTCGAGAGTCAAAACAATGAAAAGAATATGCTGTTGTCATAGCCCTAGTGATAAGACACTAATTAAACAACGTTTATTTAATTTCAATTTCTTCTCAAGAACTGCTTAGGCTGAAACATTTCTTAGAATCAAGATCATTGATTGGATTTGGATCCAGATCACACTAATTATTCTAGACATAAGAAACATTTTAAAAGCCAAATCTGTTGTTTACAGATTTTTTCAATGAGTTTAAAGAAAATAAAGCAAATATTTTGGTTGACTCTTCAATGACGTACAGATATTTGACGTCATTGTCGAGTTATAACAAGGTCTCTTACAACAGCATATTATTTTCATTGTTTTGACTCTCGAGTATATATCCGACCCAGTTAGACACAATTAATCGACGGAGAACCACATCACTCTATATAAAAACATATAAGATATCAACGGATACACACTCGAGAGTCAAAACAATGAAAAAAATATGCTGTTGTCGAAGCACTAGTTATAAGTCAATCGAAGTAAGAGCGCTTTTCCTTCGGAACTTGAAAATCATAATGCTGAGTTATAAATTTTAATGGTATGAAGAGAAAAATAAGACAATAAAGAATACTGTTTTTGTCATTTCTAATTTGTGTTGATTATTTTTTAAATGTGTTCATGACATGTAAAGTTCCCGGAAAATATTATTTTACTTTCTATGGCTTCCATGGAAAATTCTGTCTGACGAGGTCTACGTATTTAATAGGTTTGGCTTAAATATGCATGCAAATGTGTAGCTAAATAATTTATATGGATCTTTTTGGTGACTAGACGAAGAAAACTAAGAATTATATATATATATATATATATATATATATATATATATATATATATAGTGCTAAGACGATTAATCGGAATCGTAATCGGGAATCGGAAAAATCGGAGCTTTTTGGGGTATCGAAATCGGAAAAATTTGAGCCTATTTTCCGATGCCAGAACCGAGTCCTTAAATTATCTTTTTTTTATTTGATTTTGGTTCAAGAAATATCTTCCTCTGCTCATAGTAATAATAAAATATTAATCGTTCCATCACTAATATATATATATATATATATATATATATATATATATCTGTGTGTGTGCACGTGCATGCAAGTGCGTGCATATTATTTTTACAATGCTGCCTAAATACACACAGACAGTATATATATATATATATATATATATATATATATATATATATATATATATATATATATATATATATTTAAATAAGGGGGTTCACCAACAATGTGTATTTTTTAACATTATTTTATTATTTCGTGTTTTGGTTTTTCATTGATAATTATGTGTAGATCATTGTAATAATGTTTTTAAATCATTGAAATCGTTTTTAACGCGTTTTAGATGTTCTGGTAAGCGTCCTCTTCAGATAGTATTTGAAATTAAAGATGTTTAGAATATACTCAAGATGTGTTTAAAATGTAGAAGAACATTTTCGTAGTTCATTTGAAATGTTTCCGAGCGGTGGAAACATGTGGGAATTATTCTATTTTTCATTCCTATGTTCAATTTTTATTACTGGTTCGTTGGGGTAGACTGTGGTCACTGCTGTCTTATGTTTCTCTCTCTCTCTCTCTCTGCTTGCGTTTCTATTTATCTTTCTTTGTTTTTTCTCATTTTTTTCCTTTTTTACTCTTACTTGAGTGGAGGTGAGGGGCCCATTGGTACTAGGTCACCTGGGTGCATAGGGTAGGGTGTGTGTGCGTGCGTGTGTGCGTACGTTGTGTGCGTGTGTGTGTTTTCTTGTATTGCTTTGAAGAATGTGTGTTCTGTTTTATAGTATTATAAAGTTATTTGCTTCCCTAGGCAGGCACCTGTGATCCAGGTCGTTACTAATGTGTATGTGTGTGTGAGAGAGAGGGGGGCAGCTCCTCTAAAATAAGAGTAGGGGTGTTTTCATTCAATTTTGATATTTATATTTTTGGGTTCTTAGATTTTAGTATTGTGATTTTTCGTTTCAGTCTAAGACTCTCCGGGCATTCTTAATATTATGTTTGTTTAGATAAAGAGGTGTATTTAAAAATATGTGAAGGGGATTTTTTAATGTTTCTATTTATTTGTCTCTCCATGTGGGTATGGCCAGATCCAGGATCGGTTCTTAGTGTGGGGAAGGTCTCGTTCCCCAGAGGGGAGGAGGCACTTGGAGGGGTATAAGTATGGGAAGAAGGATGATAGTTATCTCAGTCATGAAGGATTTCTCCTCCACTGACTGAGGGAGAGGGCGATGTGTTGGAACAGATACTACACTATGGTTCTAGGTGTTTGTTGGTTTCGAGGTAAAGTGGAGTTGGTATTGTTCAATGTGTTGTATTAGAGACTGGGGTGTTATGTCTGTGTGTGGCTGTATGCGTGTGTGTCTGTGTATGAGTGTGTGTTTTAATGTGTCGGTTCTGATTTATGTGTGGGTGTGTATATGTATATGTACATGCATGCGAGTGTGCCTTGCATTTCATGTTTTTGTGTGTTGATATACATCTTTCGCTCGTTGGAATTTCTTAACCCATTGTATATATATATATATATATATATATGTGTGTGTGTGTGCGTGCGCGCGCGTGCGTGTGTGTGTGTGTGTGTGTGTAATAAATCTTTCGAATTTATTTTAAGAACAAATTTATTCATACAATTATTTTTGTCCATTTCCAAAACATACATTTGCAAAAATTATAAATTGATTTTCTTTCATTTTTTTTTATCCATCATGTTAAACAAAAAACAACCGTTAAAATAAAAAAACAACCGTTAAAATAAAAAAAAATTGTCCTCACCATTTTAATTATTTTTACTTTATTCCCAAAGCAGGGCACTGAAAAATTATTGACCCCATCTTTGTGTACATAGACAACAAACAACAACAACAACAACAACAACAACAACAACAACAACAACAACAAAATTATTGGAAAAAACTCGAACAAAAATAAATGATGTTATAATGTTTTATAATGCGTGCTCGATTAGTCATTTGCTTGAAAGAATGCGCGTGCACACACACACACCCTCACGCACACACACACTCACGCACAGACACACTCACACACACACGCACACACGCACACACACACTCGCACACAACTAACACACACACCCACGCACACACACGCACACTCACGCACACAAACGCACACTCACGCACACACACACACGCACTGACATACTCACGCACACACACACACACACTCACGTACACACACCACACACACACTTACGCACACACACACTCACGCACACAGACACTCACACACACGCACACACACACTCACACGCACACACACACGCACACACACACTCACACGCACACACACACACGCACTCACGTACACACACACCACACACACACTCACACACACACACACACACACACACACACACACTCACGCACACACATAGAAAAAATAAAGAAGACAGTTTTTTGCGCCCTTTTCTTCGATTTTCATTGTCACTCATTGTTTTTTTGTGTCATAAATCAACAAAAAAAATAACTAAAAAAAAATTTATTCATGCAGTTTTTTTATATTCTGTTTTCGCATGAAAAATTGAAAAAAAAAAAAACAGAAAGCGAAGATCAAAGAGTGAGGGAACAGATGCACCTACGTGGGTTAAAAACACTTTTTGACACGGACAGCATTCCAATAATTAAAAAAAGAACACCAATTTAAAACCATCTCGTGAGAAACATGGCGTTTCTTGGGATAACATTTTCCAGCAATTACCCTAAATAAAATTCATGTGTCATGGTGACAAAAACGGGTCAGCAAATTTTACGAAAAACAACACTTTATTATTATTTATGCACAAGGAGTAGTCACCCAAGCTATCATCAAATATTACTCTTTGAGAACAACTTGTGGTGTTCTATGAAATCTGAGTAACAAGAAGTCACCCCAGATTTCCAGTACTCTCTACCTCTTTCGATAACCTTTGCAAAAGAATTTACGTTATCGCAACAGCCACTTACCGTTAATTTCTCGTTGACGGCAGCCATTGGCACTCACTGGAATTTGGGTGGCAATAGGGCTCCCTAATCATCATATAATGATTAGATTACTCTAACAGACGTTACAAACATTTAAAAATAAATGTTTGAATTTCAAAAATATTTTTCGCGGTTAAAGGTGGACGAATGCTAATGGAGTCAGAGATGGCTTCGTTGCGAGGTTTGAAAATAAAAACAAATTTATAAATTGTTCAAAACCAGTTAGATTAATTTATCCCTGACGATGAAGCCTGAAGGATTGCAAAGTACTCGAACTTCTGATAAATATGGTGATTACATCAGCTAGTTCCCGCCAGAAGTGAAGACGGTTATTCGAAAGTTGGAAAGGATCGAAAACAGAATTAATAGACAAAAAACGTCTATTTTATTTAATGATATATATATATACATACATATATATACATATATATATATATATACATATATATATACATATATATATACATATATATATACATACATATTACATGCATATACATACATACATATATATACATACATATATATACATACATATATATATACATATATATACATACATATATATATACATACATATAATACATATATATACATACATATACATACATATATATACATACATACATATATATACATACATATATATACATACATATATATATACATACATATATATATACATACATATATATATACATACATATATATATATACATACATATATATATATATATATATATATATATATATATATATATATATATATATATATATACTAGCAAAAGTACCCGTCGTTGACTGGGTTAAAAAACAGCCTACAGAAAATGGACTCTGATTTATGAAAGTATGATAGGTTATGAAAAGGAAGGGTTGTAAATTTGGGTTGAATATGGGGGTATCAAAACCAATGCAAAATATGATGAAAGTAAAAATAAAATAGATAAACTCCATAATTTATTATACCATACTATTCACACTGAAACATTTATCACAATATTCTGTGGATCTATATTAAAAAAACTTGTTAAACTTTGTGACATATTTCCATTCTATGGAGGTCAGGTGCGAATGAACACCCCATAATTTAATTTTTTTTTTTTTTACATAGGCATCACCACATTATCAAGGCCAAGAGGCCACTCAAGGATAAGGGTTAAAGAGTGTACAGTAGAAACTGGACAATATAGTAATCATTAGTAATGAAAATTTGGTAAATTTGATAACTTATATGGAGCGGCTCATCAAGAACTTATTTACATTAGACTTGAACACAACCATATTGTAGTCAGCCGGAAAGCAGGAAAACGGAAGACAATTCCACAGGCGTGCAGTTCTAAGAAAGAAGCTTTGCTCATGGAATCTACGTTTAGGTTTAGGCACAGATAAAGAGTGGGGGGAATTATTGATAGTGTTTACAGCTAGACGAGTGTTTCTTGTGAAAGTTTGGCGAGGGGGGACCATAGATTGAAGCTCAGTCGAACACTTTCCATGAAAATAACGATACATCAGAGACAAACTCGCAACATCTCTTCTGTGAGATAGAGGTTGCAAGGAGGAGAAAAGGACATCTTCTACGAGGCTACGAAGTCTATTTTGAACTTTATCAAGGCAGGACAAGTCCTTTCTAGCAGCTCCTGGTCAGATGTGGCAACAGTATTCCATCCTTGGACGTACCTGGCTCTTATATAGATAGAGAATAGCATCAGCAGTGAGATATTTACCGGATCGATAGAAAGATCCCACCATTTTTCCAGCGGCCTTGGCAACAGATTTGATGTACGTGTTCCATTTAAGATCAGGAGTGATGGTCAAGCCCAGAAGCTTGTCAAAACTAGAGGCCTCCTGAAGACGAGAGCCATTCATTTCAATTGATGCCAGATGTGGCTCAGAATGTTGATGATGTAAAGAGAGAAGCTTGGTTTATATATTATTCATAATTATACCATATTTCTTCAAGCAGAAACATAATTATCAAAGTATACTTACACAGATAGATAGGAAAAGTCTTTATTAAAGTTTGTGCCTATTTCCATTCTATGGAGGCCAGGTGCGAACGCAGACCCCACAATTTCATTATACCATCCCTATTCAAGTTAAAACATACTTATCAAAGTATTCTTATGCATATCTATATCAGAAACACTTGTAAACGTTTTTTTTTAATTTTTAATTTTTTTATTTCCATACTATGTGGACCAGGTGCGAACGCCGACTCCACAATTTTAATGAACCTCTATTCTGCCGGATCAAACATACCCATTCCTATGTCTCGATACATCTTCTATCATTATATGTAATCAGTTTTTTAAAATAGTCCACCATATAGGAGCCTATTCGTGACCAGACACACACACACACACACACACACACACACACACACACACACACACACACACACACACACACACACACACACACACACGCACACAGACATTCAGCTTTATATTATAATATATATATATATATATATATATATATATATATATATATATATATATATTTAGTGCCGGCAAAAAGAAAGTCTGCACTTGTAATGTTTTCAAAAACTGCAAATTTTAGCTAAATTTAATGTAACTGTTTAAATAATCTATACCTCATTTGATTCGCTTTTTATTCCTCTATATTTTTACCCGTTCATATTTTACTTTGAATTGAAATATTCTTGTGTTCACGTCAATTTAAAAAAATAACTTCAAATTGAGGAGGAAAAAAGAAAATTCGCAGCAACAAATTCGCTTAAAACAAGCTTACATTATCGCCCCTAAATCAGTTTTAAATATCCACCAGTAGGCAACAAAGCATCTCTAATGGTAAGTGTTGTTATTCCAGGTTATACAACGTAACATTTAGTTCATATGCCACGAATTTCTCTTAGTGATCATCAAGAGCTCATTAATCTCCACCTTTCTAGTTTATCCGATCAAGAAAGCACCAAAACACCGGCAGTGTTTGTGAAGCCCCTAAATCTGATCGTACTAGAGTTACTTCTAACAGAGAAGACAATGCTATCAAGATCCGCAGCCTAAGAAACAGATTTGAAACGGCTCCCAATATCCAACAACAGTGCAATATTGTTAAAAGTGCTCTCTTTTTACTGTGAAGAACAGATTTAAGGAAATTAATTTGCGAGGATATGTTGCAAGACTCAAGCCAATGATTTCTGTAAAGAACGGAAAGCGCCGTCTGGACCTCGTCTGATGCAATGAAGATCATGACTCTTCACATTGGCCAAAAGTGCTTTTTAGTGACGGAAGCAAGTTTAATAGAATAGGTAGTGGTGGTAGACAGTACGTCCGTCGGAGAAAAGACGAAGAATTTAATTCTAGGTGTTCAGTTTCAACGCTGCAAGGTGGTGGAGGTTCAGTTTTTGTATGGGGCATTATTAGTACCAATGTTCCAGGGCCTAGGGTTCGCTTGCAAGGTCGTATTAATTCGACCAAGTACATTAATATGTTGACTGAGCATTTTCTACCCTACTTCGGTCGGAATTTGGATGATAATCCCATCTTCATGCAGGGTAATTCTCCCATTCACACAGCTGGCAATGTCAAGAGCTTCTTGGCAGAACATGATATTCCATGTTTGGATTAGCCTGCACAATCTCCAGACTTCAATCCTTTAGAAAACATATGGCATTACATCAAGCAACAGCTACGCAATGATAAAATTTCAAATTCGAAAGAAGTTTAGGCAAAAATTAAAGAAAAGTGGGATGCCCTTTCCCCAGAGTATTGTTGCAGTCTAATTCAAGGAATTCCTAAAAGATTGCAGGCTGTCAAATTGCAGAAGGGCTAGGCTACTAAATAGTAACTCGTTCATTGTGTTCCTGTTGTATTTGTGTTGCATTAATGTCCTAAAGTTACATTTAAATAACAATTTCCATTGTGCGTACTTTCTTTTTGCCTCCTCAATTTAAAGTTATTTTTTTTTAAATTGACGTGAACAATTTAAATTAAAATTCAAATATGAACAGGGAAAATGATAGAAGAATAGAAGGCGAATCAAATGAAGTATAGTTTGGTTTAACAGTTACATTACATTTAGCTAACATTTTCAGTTTTTGAAAAAAATACAAGTGCTGACATTCTTTTTGCCGTGTATATATATATATATATATATATATATATATATATATATATATATATATTAGTGATCGGACGATTCCCGAATTTTTCCCGATTCCGATATAATTACCGATTCCATTCTAAGTTTCCGATTCTGATACGATTCCCGACTCCGATTCTGTAAAAATTTATAAATATTTAATTAGAGATTTGTTGTTTTTTGTAAATTTTTGAATTGTTACATAAGCCCCGCTAATTTCCGCGTACATTTTTTTCTGAAATGTTTTCCTTGTAATTGATTGAAAATTGTAAGACAACAAAAGATTTATTTTGATTTTAAACAAAGCCACGTCAGATTGTATAACTTCGTCATTAGTGTACAATATGCTACTTGAATGTTTTCATAAGCAGTTAAAAATAATTGACGATTGGTAGGCAAAATAAGAAAACGATGTAAGAACAAAATATTTAATAACGCAACCCCCTCCATTTTTATGAACGAATGTCTAAATAATAATGTTACTATCTAGAAAATCGTTTTTAATACGGAGAAGATTAACTATTCAGTGCGTTCTCTCTCTGAATGAAGCGAAAATGTTATTTTAATTATAGAAAATTGGTGTATTATTAAATTGATTTGCTTTGCTGTAAAAAAAAAAACAAACAAACAAAAAACAAAACAAAAACAAAATCGAGATGCAAATAATAATAATAATAATAATAATAATAATAATAATTGTAGATTAATATTCTTAACTCAATCTTCATTCCAAAGTGAAATGTTAATTCTATAGGTGATTACGTGCGAAACCCTTAAAAAAAACTTGACGGAAAGAAAAGCAATCATTTTTGTATTTAGAGTGGGAGCTCAGTTTAGAATATAAATTTAACGTAAAATAATCATCATTTGTGGCCCATTCTAATTCTTCATAGATGTTAACTACCTTGTTGCTCACTAACTAAAGTCCGATTAAAACGTCGTAAAACCATGCGTAATCGCTTAAAAACGTAGACATCTCCCAAATAAACGTGCATAATTTATTTCTAATAGAAAAAAAAATGTTAATAATTATGAGTGTTTATAGCTAATGTTTTTTATTTAATTTTTAACAGTTAAGTGTAAAACGGTAGATGTAAATACTTTATTCTCATGAAATTATCGTTGTTTTTGCTTCCTTTTTCATTGTTCCCCAATCGCAATTATAACTTTTGGTTGCGAATGTAAACAATCTGAAAAACGGTTTCGCATATAAATTTAACGTAAAATTATCACCTTTTTCGAGCCAGGGAGTGTTTTAAGAACAGGTAACGGATCTTGTTAGTTTTTAATTTTGGCCATGTTCATGTTCCTGGTCAATCTGTAGTATAAAATATTTCATTGTAAAAAGTCATAAAAGACACGACCCCTTCCTACTACTAACCCTAAGTCTGGGTGGGAATATGGAAAATAAAGCGATTACACGTGACTTTATGATTTCGCCAATTAGGCTTTGGGTCAGTGGTAAAAAAATAAGTTAACTGTTTTAAAACAATTAGAATGACCCGGAAACCGGTGATCATTTTACGTTAAATTCATGAATTTAGGAAAATTAGGCAACCAACAAAAAAAAAAAAAAGAAAGAAAAAAGAAGGCAACGGAAGAAAGAAAGAAAGAAAGAAAGACGGCCATTTTTGCCAGCTTGGAAAAAAGGGCAATTATTGAATAAATATCGATTGAAAATAAATTTTAGAACACTTCTTCCGGGAGATATTGTTTTAAGAAGAAGGCGCGATTCCCTCACTCCAATTAAAAAAAAAATGTTAATATACTAATTGTTCTGTTTTGTGTTTTCGAACTCAGGAATTTTTCTGTTGTACGCAAGAATCTGCACAGAATTTCGATCAGAGGTGACATCGATCTAAAAGTTACCAAAGCGTAGTATCTGTTCTAGTGCTTCACTTTGCCTATTCTCTCATCGCTCAATGAAGGAGAAATCATTCTAGACTGAGGCAATTTTTATTTTTGTCCCGACCCAGAAATCACCATTTTTGAAGCTGCATATTCCCACATTAAAAAAAAAACATCTTGTCTAATTTTACTCTCTAGGGCAGGCAAGTAAATAGGAACATCCAACACGAGAACAGGAGTACGAAGCATGTTCAGAACTAATAAAAATCGATTTTATTTTAAAGAACCCTTAATATTTTATTATATTTTTTTTAAATATGACTTTGGGGGAGGGGTAGCCGCTTTTTAAAAAGGTTCTTAGACAACGAGCTATTTTCAATCGATATTTATTCAATAATTGCCCTCGATTAATATGCGCTAGTAACCCTCCATCCTAAATTCTAAAATGATTGATTTTAGTTGGTTCACAAACATTGTCCACAAATTTAGATTATCATTGGGGGTGGGGGGTACTTTCAAATGTAGATATGTGTTTTTTAATTTGACAAACTTGTAAATGTTTTGTTTGTTTTTAATAAATTTATTGTGAGATTTCATGTATATTTTAACAGTTTTTTTTTTTCGAGAAAGACACAATAAAACGTAAGCAATTTCAGAGGAAACGACGGCCAGACGAAGCGGCTCCAAGAAAATAAAACTTGCCCATTCGTTTGAACTGAGATCTCTCTGAGAAGCGTCATCTAGACATTTGGCAAGTAGATGCGCAAAAAATACATAAACTAGATCGGGACTAGAAATATGGACTAAGGATTTGAGCTGGAAGAAAACGCTTTACCTATTTTCGAGAAGAAGCGAAACGTCCTGTTGACGGCAGTCGGAAAAATTGATAAGGAACTGGATCGGGTCGAAAATGGCCGAAATACTATCGAAAGTAAGCACCCGTCATTCGAAGAAGTCAGTCGAGAAGTCGGGGAGAAGACATCTTTGAAGCCGGTGAATTCAAGATCAAAATATCAAGTCAAAACGTTTTAATCTTCGAAATGTTGACACCGTGTGTGAATAAAAGTTATATGAAACATGTGTGATGTTATCTTTCGATGCAACATTTATGTGAATTCGGACCGGTTGTTACTATCACATTTAACTCTACTGGGCTTGGCCTTTTGGCCAAGATCAAAGTGTAGTATCTGATCTTCAGATGCTGCACTTCAATTTCTTGTTCTCCTTCAGTGGAGGAGCAATCCTTCACGACTGAGACAATTTAAAATTTTTGTACCTTTTCTCCACGTTAAAAAACGACCCTGGTGTCTAACTCTGCCCCGTAAATAGGCATTGTAAATAGGTACTATCATATTTTATGTTTATCGAACTCTTAAATGTTTACATACTCTGTTATAGAGACTGTTGCTATTATATACATTCTTCTTCTTCTTCTCCATCAAAGAACATTTGTAATCTCTCCATCCATTGAACATTGTTTTCTCTCGTCGTTGAAAGCCCCTTATATACAAATATTTGTTATCCCCTCAAAATGGTGCCCGGAAAACTCGTCCCGGGAAAACTCGTCTCCGGAAAACCCGTACCCGGAAAACTCGTACCCGGAAAACTCGTACCCGGAAAAATCCCCCCTTTTTGCTAGGTAGGAAAACTGATCCTTTATTGAATAAATATCGATTGAAAACACATTTTATTACCGTTCTAGAAGGAGATATTGTTTTTAAAAGAGACTATGCACCCCCATAATATTTAAAAAAGAATATTTTTAACTCTTGCTTAAAAAAATAAACTTGATCACGGAGTCAAGATACGAAAAACGAAACCAAATATTTATTTTAAAAAATACTCTAGTTTTAACACTTCTTGTGTCACTACGAAACAAAAATAAAGATAGAACATACGTATTATCAAAGAAAGCAATTACTTTATTTAGAGGAACCAATTCAATTTAAATAATCATTGCGTTATTACAAAAAAAAAAAAAAAAAAAAAAAAACTAAACACGGTTTTATGTAATTTTGGTACCGCGCTGAAATAATAACGTTATTTTGAAATCCAGGAGGAGAGGGTATCGTTTAAAAGTCATTTCGGGGGCACTTGTGCAGTACTTAAAAATATACAAATTTATTTTATTTTGGAGGTGGGGGAGGCTCGTTTTAAAACTATATCTACCTCAGTATTTTCTTTAATTTTCGGACATTTTTTTTGTTAAAAACTATTTACTAAGTAATGTCGGGTGCGACATTACTTGTTATTTCTTTTTAACTAAATAAACTCTTTAAAATAAGTTTAAACACCAAAATCTTATAAAGTTAGGAAGAAAACGAAAACTTAGAAAAATCAATTTAATTTTTTTAAACAACATTTAAAAATATTTTTTAAAAATATTATGTGATGTGCATTATTACCTAAAAATATACAAATTTATTTTATTTTGAGGTGGGGCTCGTTTTAAAACTATATCTACCTTAATATTTTCTTTAATTTTCTATTTTTAAGCAATTATCCTCCTGAAACGTGATCCTCTCAGGTCGGACATTTTTTGTTCATAAGTAATACTCGGCATTACTTTTTTTACTAAATAAACTCATTAAAATAAGTTGAAAGACCAAAAACTTTCAAAGCTAAGTGGAAAACGAAAACTTAGAAAAAGTAATTTAATTTTTTTTAAACAAGAATAAACAAGTAAAAATATTTTTAAAAAATATTATCGGATGTGTATTCTCTTTTAAAAACAATATCTTCTTCAAAAACGGTCATAAAATGTGTTTTCAATCGGTATTTATTCAATAAGGGACCAGTTTTCCTACCTAGCAAAAGAGGGCGAGTTTTCCGGGTACGAGTTTTCCGAAGACGAGTTTTCCTAAATTCATCAGAATAACATGTCGAATGTCCACGTCATCGTTTCTGCCCAGCTCAAGTAAAAATTATTAATTATAAAAGTTATATACACCCTGTCTGTCGGTTTATATACACCAACATTTAGTCAGTGATAATTTATGTTGTGGCGGAACTAACCCATGTTATAATAGAATATTCCAATCTCAATAAATACCAGATACTAAGCCATAAGGTGCCAGTTGATATTCCGTGGACCAACGTAGGTCGGTCGTCAGCTACGACGAAAATTTACCTATTGCATGCTTTGAAATGCATGTTATTACTTATTTTTTGGCGTTCAGTTTTTCTTTGTAATTCTTTAACAGGGTTATAATCGGATTTTGAAATCACAGATGTCACTCGAATTTAAAATACCTTCAGCATTCAAAAGAACTCACAACGGAAAGCTGAATTATACCAAACAAGTGTTTAGAAAACACTGAGGAAAAAAGAAAGAGAGAAACTCGCGAAAACCAAACCAGTGCATGGACATAAAAGTTTGAATTGCAAACTCTTGGAAAGTAAGAATATTTTCATAGTTTTTCTTCCCTTTTCTCGGGACTGTCATGACATTTTGACGCACCCTAAAATAAAAAAAGAAAGAAATAGAAACTTTTCGTGTTTTTTTTTCTCTCGCGTCATTAACTAAGTGTGTCAGTGACATTCTTTTGCTTACTAAAAATACTACATACACGTTTCCGCTTTTTCGCCACGGTCAATATTTTTTCCTGTTTTATGGAAAAAAGATAACAGCAACAATTATTTACTTACCAGAAACGCTCGGATGAAAAACAACATCATTAATTTGAATACCAGAGCGCTCAGATAAACGACAACAAATAATGAGGCTAGACTCCAGCAATGTAAAAATCTACAGGACATGAAAGAGCTGCTTACTTAAGTCATAAGAATAATACGTCTATCGAAAATACTACCGCATTTTCACAAGATTCGATATGAGGTGCGATTGACAATTTCTACTCCGGACCTGAAGAATGTAAATCATTCTGAACTTATTTTCGTCGATATCAATATTTTTTAGTATCGACTGCTAACAATGGTTAGACCAGAAAAACGTTCATTTACTATTACAGAAATTAGAGACGGCCAAGATTAACAAGTTTGTGGATTTTATTTTATCTCGGAAAACATCGGAATTAACTTTCACCGAGACAATCGAACTTCTTACAGAACTCTTTAGCCTGAAAGTTTCCTAATTCTATATATGTCTGAATTTACAGAAGAACAGCAAAGAGTATGTCGTGACGTACGCAGCCATGATAAATAAACATTTCGACGAATTCAAACTTGCAAACCTCAGTGCAGACAATTTGAAATATTTAGTATTTGCGAAATGATTGACTTTTGGCTGAGATGCGGAAATTAGGAGGTTTGTCCTAACAAAATTAGAAAATGAACCAGACTTAACTCTAAAAACTTTGCAGGACCACTGTATAAATTCTATTTTTTGATAGCGGTGGATATTTTTATAAGTGCCCAGAGGTGCTATGATGCAGGAAACTCACCACAGCGGTAACCATTAATTTATTACACGAGTTTATTTTTAATCGTTTTGGTGTTGTTGATTGATATTTAGTGATAATACTATCGAATTCATTTCCTCGCGTTCCAAGAATTTTGTGAGACGTATCAGGTAAAACATTTTACAACCTCACAATATCACCCGAGAAGTAACGCCCAAGCAGAGCGCTTTGTAGACACCATTAAAATGGTGTTAAGGAAGGTTTATCGATCACACAAGCGGGCAAAGCTCTATAGTAATTTATTCGGCAAATCACTAGTGGAGGTTATGTTTGGCTGTGAAATTGGATCACTATTTGAGAACTGGCTATAAAAACAAACCACAGATAGAAGAACCTATACGGTACAACAAAAGAATACAATCTTGAAGAGAAAGTGTGCTTCAAGCATTAAAAAAATGTTTCGTTTTGGGAACTGCGAAAAGTAATACAAAAATCGGAAATTGTGATCGATATAATCCAGGGACCAAAATTCATACATAAAATGCATGTCAACCAGATACTCAAACATTGCTTCATGAAAAAGTAACGGCTATTAAAACCGTCTACGACACGTTTGATATTGAGCCTCCCAAATTACACCAGAACCACGACGTCATCTCAGGAAAAGTAAAATCACCTAGCCGTTCAGGTTCCACCCAAAGAGGAACAAATACTGATAAAGCGTCCGTAGTTATTAGCTGGGAGGGGGTGTTGTGGTGGAACTAACCTATGTTAACTACTAATAGACTATTTTCATCTAATTAAACACCAGAACACTAAGCTGTAAGGTGAAAGTCGATATCCGGTAGACCAACGTAGCTCATTCGTCGGCTCCAACGAACAACCCATTTATTGTATGCTTTGCAATACATGTTATACATGTTGTTATTTCATTTTGGGCGTTCTGTATTTCTTTGTAATGCTTCAAAAGGGCTATAACAATTTGTTAACCGCTATCCAACAATATAATAATATATAAACACTTCATAACATAAAACTATATTAACATCTAGAATCTTTAAATCAAATGTATATAACTATATGAACCTTCATAATATAAAACGTACATAATTTTTTAAAATCTTAGTAGCATAAAATGGGGAATAAGATATAAACTTTCCATAATAAAACGTATAGAAATATATAAACATTACATAATATACTATGCATATATATAATTATAAAACTCAAATGACCTTGTAACGAGTGTTGTAACCCAACATCCGGTTAACGACTTCTGGTTGCACATGTGTACATAAACATAAACCCATAACAGCGTAAACAAATACACACAAATCATTACTTTTGCAGAATTTGACCTGCGCACTGAAATATTAACGTTATTATTTAGAAATTATTATTTAACATGGGAAGGGCGAGGATGTTTTGCAACTATTCTGTATTACAAGTACAATATCTACGAAGTATTCAGACGGATATAGGATTTTGGATTCCAAATCAAGTAAAACAAATTCAAATTATTCCTGCAGAAAATAAATATATTTGGGGCATATAATTGAAAAGAATGGCAGACGTTCCAACTCAAAAAAAAGCCGCTGTGATAAGGAACATTCTGGTGCCAGAAAATACTACCCAACTACAAAGTTTCCTAGGGCTCGCTAACTATTACCAATGCTTCATTCCAAGAATACATGAACTGCGGCACCTTTGAACAAGCTTTTGAAACATGATAAACTTTGGGAATGGATTGCCGAGTGTCAGTATGCGCGTGAGGAAATGAAAAACACCAGACCTCTTTCTCACACATTTTAACTCGAAACGAGGCATCAATGTGGCTAATGATGCTAGCCAATAGGGTATAGGTGCATGCTTGTTACATAAGATGCTTAATAGGGGGGAGGAAAACGAACAATTGCCTCTGCATCCAGAACACTTACCCCGGCCGGAAAACACGACCTACAGATAGAGGAAGAGGGTATAAGCATTATCTATGCAGTCTTAAAATTTCATCGTTCCATGCACGGTAGGCATTTTATGCTACAAACCGACCATAAGTTCCTTCTAAATATTTTTTGGTCAAAAAAGGATAACTCATATTTACGGCCAACTGTTTACAAAGATAGGAAACCAGTTTAATGAATCATGATTTTAAACTGGGATTCTTAGCGCCAAAGAATATTGCGCATGCGGATAGGCTGTCTAGGCTAATCCAAACCCAGCAGGAATCCCTAGAGGACTCAGTAATTGCCAAATGTCGGATAGATAGTGAGACAAAAACAATGATTCACAATACAATCAGGGAATAACAAGTGGCTCTTTAAACAAGTAAAACTGCATCCGCAATTTTCTTACAAATAAATCAACTTTGACCAGTTGACAACGCATTGTTTTACTGTGTACGTTTTCAGCGTCCCAATTGTTTTTTTCTTCGCATTTAAATTATATAAATAATTGTTAATACTTTATGCAATTTTTTACATCGTTCATTTCCGTATTACGTTTAAGTTATTTGAACGCAATTTTATTACAAATAAATCTACTTTAACCTTTGACAACGATAAGAGCATTTAACAACCTATTGTTTTACTGTGTAAGTTTTCAGCGTTCCAATTGTTTTTTCTTTCGCGTTTAAATTAAAAGATATATCAAAATTTGAATAGTGCAGATTTACCTATGAGTATGGCAAACCACTTATAATTTAATGGCTGTAATTTTTTTTTCCAAAATAAACAATTATAAACAGAACGACTCATAGAAACTATCTATATTCTTTTTTTTTTCATTTTTAATATACTTTCATAGAAATGTTTTATGTCACAAAACTATTTTCTTTACGTCACAAGTGTTACGCTCATACATTAATTTCATAGCTAATATAAGACACTGACTCATCGGGTCACGGATAGTCTAGTGTATATATATATATATATATATATATATATATATATATATATATATATATATATATATATATACAAACCCGTTATAATATCCGACTTATTGAAATTCCTAAAAATTCATAATGTAAACCGTCCAGAAATATAACAACTGTTCGTAATAAAAACGTATAGAAATTTATAAATAGGTTTTAATATAAAACGAATATATATATATATATATATATATATATATATATATATATATATATATATATATATAACTAGTGTTGGGACGATTATTCGGAATCGGGAACCGAAAAAATCGAAATTCTAGGGGTATCGGAATGGGGAAAAAATTTGCCGATTTTCCGATACTAAAAACGATTCTTTTAGTTATCTTTTTTTATTTGATTTTGCTTAAAGCAATATCTTTCGCTGCTTGTAGTATTGAATAAATAATGAATATTTATTGCTTTTAATCTACCAGTAAAACTAAAAATCAAGTGTTTTTATTGGAGAGTTGAGGAAATCTCTGCACATTTTAATATGCGTTGTTATAGTAATAGGGAAACTAACAACTCTATAGTTAAATATTTAGAGACTTATAAAGAATCGGAATCAGTAATTGTATCGGAATCGGGAATTTAGAACAGAATCGGTAATTGCATTGGAGTCGGAAAAAATATCGGAATCATCCTATCACTAATACAAACTCTTTATAAAAAAAAAAACGTATAGAAATATGCAATTCAATCGGTCCGCAAAATAAAGTTTAACTCCGTGTGAGTTATAGTTTTTAGCCATTCAATTGGCGTCAACATTTCTTGCTCATCTGTTAAATCAATTAGACGCTTTAAGATGAGACAAACCTTAATATGAACTAAATTTAATTTAATCGCTAAATAAAGAAAATATATTGCGAATTAGGTTTTCATTAGTGTAATTACATTCCAACCACATGAATAACTCACATTGGCCTTCGAAATGCCAAAAAAAAAAAAAAAAAAAAAAAAATGAAAAGAAGTAAACAAAAAACAAACAAAGAAAAGGCATAAAGAACATCAGTGTATTTTAAATTAAGAAGACGAAAGACAGAGTAAATATTTTTCTCTCTCTTTATTTTCATTCACGTTCAGAAATTTTGTGTTAATTTTAAATAAGAATGTGATTTTCAGTGTTCCCCTCTTTTGTTATTTTACTCTCACACGCGCCATAATGGAATATTTACAACGTTACGGATGATATTAAAAAAATTTATAAAGAGACAACCGATGGACGTTAATTAATCAACTTGTAAGGAGATCCAACGTTGCCCTGGAAAGAATGAAGATCAACGAATGTTTCATCTTCACATATTCTATTCTCATCAAAACCCGTAAAATCGTCCAATTTTCAATTCTCCCCGCAGTCCACAATACACGCTTATCTACATTGCACTATATAGAACCTACTGTTGATTTAATAAAATTATTTTTTATAATGGCTTGAATCAAAGTTTAAAATGTAAATATCATGCCTCAAGTAAAATGTAGATACCATGGTTTTATATGCCTGGATTTCTGCTTGTGCGGTGATAATGGCTTGAATTTAAGTTCCAATGAACAAGTAAGTTATTATGGTTCAATTGTGCTTTAAACACACGGTAATTGCGAACACGCCCCTGGCATATCAAAGAGCCTACTGTTGCCAGGCTTCTCTGCTTGTGCGATAATAAAACTTCTCAAATGCACTTGTTTTGTTAGGCTCTATAAGACGTTAACTTTAGTCAAAATCGCCTGTTCCATTCCTTCATCGATTTTTTTTCGATTATCAATTATCGAAGACATAACGAGAAAAAAAACCCTCATCTATGAACACTGCCAGGCACATAAAATACATTTGTATGAAATTTCAAAAAGTTCGGCCTTGCCTTTTAGGACTCCATAGGAAACGAATTCATACACGTCCAGACACACGAAGACAAAATTTATTTTATTTAATATTAGATATTACAAATCTGTGAAACGAGTGATAATAAACGATTTAGTGGATATTTGTAGGTTACACATAAAATAACAGGATTGAAATAGCAAAATAGCAAAAAATGCTTAACTTTTAAAAAATGTCAATGGTGTTCAATAATATATTTACTCTGAACGAAACTTTGATTTCTAGTTCAAGCCAAGCGCAAGTAACACTTCCGTAAATTCTCCATATAATCCATCAACGTATTTTATTTATTTAAAGACTTTCCCAAGTCTAAACATGAGAGAAAAACGTGGAAATTAACATTTAAGAATATGTGGCGCCTCTCCGATATGAAATATTTGATTTCTTCTTTTTGTTGTCGAACGAATCAATAGGCGTGAGAATTCAAAATATGTGCGGCCTCTATGTAATAAAAACATTGTTGTTGTACTTCTTCGCGAAAAAAGCATAGATCAAAAATGTGTTGAATTTATGAAGTGGGACGAATGTGTTCGTTATTTCTTGGTTTTATGTGGAAAATTATGTTGCTAATGTGGTTAACATAGCTAGCCTTGATCTAAATCAACTCTTGTTTAGTCAGTATCAACTTGCTTATTAAAGAAAATAAATGGTAAAGGGGGTTACGTTGTTTGTGTCAGATTTTATGTTTTGACGAACTTTATTTAAAATGAATTCAATTAGTCTAGCCTATTTATAGTTAAAGAATAATTTTGATCTAATGTATGAGATAATAGTGTATTAAGGGGTTGCTACTTTTTATCTCCTTTTTATTTATCAAGTCTTTTCTAAATTCGGAATGAAGATTGAACCATTACATTAACATCAATATTATCAAAAGAAATTACTATATCTTCATAATTGCAACATATATTTTTTTTATTCTTACGCTTATGCGTCGTTCGGAAACTAAAAACATTCTTTTCTCGTTAGAGACACGACACCTATATTCAATTTTCTCCAAGTCAACCATTTTGAAAAAGTCTTGAAACTAAGCCGAAAAGTTGATGATATATAAATAATTGCTCGTTTTTCTATTTTGCATACATACACATGTGTATATATAAAATATAACGATAATATTTTTAAATAAACGTTAACAAGCATTCTTCTACGTACAAACACTAGTGTTTAATAGATACGCAATCAGCAGTAAAGAAAGTGATAATTCCTGCCAGTCTGAAGATTCGAACCCAGTTACAAAGTGACCCTTGACTCTATATGCTGATACTCTACCTGAAGGCTACCAGTAAAGAACACAGAAATGAAGGGAAATTACAAGTCTGCGAGTGTAAACAGAAATCTTTCGGTTCAATAACTGTAATGATTCCTTATTCATATAATAATCCTTATACAACCTTATTTACTGTATCACAGATAATCAGTGTATTTAAGCAGGTCTTTTACACTGAGATCGAAAATCGACCGTTTTTCGATAGTATGAGCTCTTGTCTACTACGCAACAAGTAAATACCATTAGAAAGGTGGAAATCATGCGTACGTATAATAAATAAAATCAGTTGTAGATAGTGGCTGTTCATTACAGACGGTTTTGCGTTATTACTACATGTGGCTGGCGATTTAACTTAGTTTAGTGTTCAATCTACGAATGGGTAAGCGTATATGTAGTCATTTAAAAATGAACTATTTCGCTGCATTACTACTCTTCAGCGTGGCTTAATAGGTCAATACTTTAAACAGACATCGGGTTGAAATGAATAAGAATGAATTAGAATGTTGTTTGTAGACCACTTTCGAAATTCAATATGGCTACTTTACTTGACAGTAACACACACACATGTGCACAAAGAAGAAGAGGAGGAGGATGGCGAGAAGAAGAGGAAGAAAGTGTTAGCCACTTGACATTCAGTTGCAAGGTTCTGCTGGAGGACGGCTACTATACAATGTGAAACAATGCAGTGTCTAAATATTTCTACTGGACCACTTGTAAAAAGTTGAATATTGAATTTAGCAGCAAGTCCTGAAAGCATATACCAAAAAGAATAATAGAAATGAGTAATACACCATATACTATGACTATGCAATTCTTAGAGATGCGTGTCCAGAAGACGTCTCTCTTGAACACGATATGTTGATATGAGTCTAGAAGGTTAAAAAGAAACAGTCTTAGTAGAAGGTAATGTCCCCAATAATTCTGGGTTTTAACGTGGAGGGGTACAACAAAATACCTAGGTCTTATGTACAACGTCAAAAGGAACTGAAATCCTAAAACGATCTCCATAATTACAGAAGCAATCGGACTTATGAAAAAAAAAACTACCTGGAAAATATACTACGTGGCCCAAGTGCAAGTGAAAAACTAACAATTGCACTCAAAGTGATAGTTAGAATCATAAGAAGATCTCTCAGTTGGAATGTATGAATAGTGGATGAACGTTTGGCATCAGGTAGGCTGCCCATCCCACCTGGAACAATGATAAAAACACAAGAGAAAAACACAAACAGACACAAACACAAAACCATCATAGATATAGATCTTATTTATATTTTTTAATTTCCCATTCGAAGCAGGTCAGAATTTACGCACACAAAATGGCGTCGGTTTAATTTTTAACGTGTAGCCTCGTTCTTGGTTATGTATAGCATCTGGACTTCGCCCATTGGAGGTAAAGTACGTCTACCCTCTGACCCCCCCACCTCTTACCCGATGGGTATATGGCTGGGAGGGGGCAGCTTGTTGTGAGTGTCATTTAATTATTTCTCGATTCTTGATTGCCTTCCAACCCCAACCATACCTTCCATCGCTAGTTGTCATACCGTAAGAACGTCGCTTTCTTTTTGCATCTTCATGCGAATTCCCGCCCAAATTATTGTCGAGCGTTGTTTAGAAAGACGGCCATCTTAATTAAACTCGATCTTGGTATTATATTTCTCTCTTTTTTCTTTTTTTTTTTTAAATTTCCTTTGATTATGTATTCAATCTTTTGTTTTTTTGACTTTTTCTTTTTTTTTTCTGTAATTTGGACTCTTGTTTTTTTTTAAGTTTTGTTTCGTTTCTTTTTATGTCGTATTTGTATCATTCATGTCTTTTTTGCATTTATTTAGGTTTTTAGAGGTAAGTTTTTCATCCGTTTTCTTTAATTCTGTTCTAGTTTTCTTCGTCTTCATCATTGCTTTCTTTCATTGTTTATTCTCATACTTTTTCCTTTCGTTCCAAGTATTCAACTTTCTTCGGTTTTCTTTCTTTCGTACGACCTTCCGTACTGTGATATGTCTACGAACAACGGGGGAAAACCAAGTTGTGGCATGGTCCCTGGACCATGCTTGCGTATTTCGGTTAGCCAAAAGCCACTCCGTCATTTAATATAAAATGAGGTATAAAAGTTATTGTTTTAGCGAAGCAAGAAAAGAATTATATATATATATATATATATATATATATATATATATATATATATATATATATATATATATAAAATGGAGACGAATGAAACATTAAACGAATAGAAGGGTCACCAGGTAAAAAGTGCTACCTAAAATATCAGTTTGACAAGGAAGTTCCTCTGGTTTTAAAATTTTAAATTCAGATGACCATATCTCGACTCAAACAAAATTTTATAAATCGAGACCGACACCATCCGAATCCACACACTTTTGCTAACGCAAAACTAGTGTATTTATGCCAGTAACGTAAATATCTTGCGTTTTGGGTGCGATGAAATCACTGGAAGCGTTTTTGATATCGCTTAGGTTTTTGGAGTATTTCTTGCGCGGTTGGACATTGTCGTTTTACGTTGACTTATGCTGGGTATTATTGTCGGAGTTTCTGATGCATTTTATCCATTTGTTGACAAAACTTCGCCGTAGTAATAGATTCACCGTCATTCAAAAACTATAATGGAGGAGACCGGTCACAGAACACCAAACAATCAGCATGCTCTTCTTTTGGTGCAACTCTGGCTTCGGGAAATGTCGTGGATATTCATCGGCGTCTAACCACGATATTGTATTCTATAAGCGAGCAGTTCTAAGATTGTAGCTTTGCTCATGGGGGGTTCGTTACGTTTCCGGCACAGCTAAAAATTAAAGAAAATTGGCGAGAATGGTTGTAAGTAGACGGGTATATATTGTGCAAGTTTTACAGGAGGGGGACATAGAGTGTAGTATAACACGATCAGCCGGTCACTGGCGTCACATGTTACACTAATTATCTTAGAAGTGATCTCGTGAAGATGGCTAGTCACTAGGGTCTGTGTAATCAGAAGAAAATAATACTTGAGATGTTATATGTAGGTGTGGCTCCTTTAATTTCTCAAGATGACCTCTTCACCCTGGTGGCATTCTGGTTGGAATTTTCTTTCTTCGTCCTCCGGACCACTCCGTTGTTTGATGGAGCCATTCATAGCAGACTAAAAACACACAACACGACACAATCGTAATATGTATGAGATGTCTTAGCTATTTTATTTCTATACATAAATATATTACAATGTTTTACAAACAGGATCAAAAACAATTAATACTTAAACTAAGCTAACTACATATAGTCCTAACTAGTGTTGATGGAAATGGGGTGCCCTATCTCGTTCACGGAGAGACAGAACACGCGTGCTTACACCATGTCGTCCGGCCGAAAATGGATCGATCTAGAAAGGGAATTCTGGGATTGCATTTCTTTGTATCTCTACGCTTATGGCCAAATCACCACCCGGTCATACTGTAGTGGTATAGCAACCGTGCCACTGAGATATAGTGCCACAGTAGCTCAGTCGAGCATTTGCCATGAAAGTAACAATAGAGATAATGCTAAATTTCTTCTGTGAGACAGAAGTAGCAGGGAGGAGAAAAGGACATAGCCCACTGGATTTCTAAGCAGGTCTTGCACCCTGTCAATACAAAAAAGGGTTCTGTTGTTAGCTCCTTCCACGATGTGGTAAATGCACTTAATCTTAGGACGTATTTAGCACTTATACAGGTAGAGGATTGCATTGGAAGTGAAATATGTTATTTTTATCGACGTTTTTCGTTATTTTTTTTAGTTCTATTCGACGACAAGAATGTCACTGCGTATGCTGCTGTTCTTGAGCGCCCGCTATGATGATTTTGTTGGACTTCGTTTTCCCAATACTATTCGATTAAGAATTCTTTCTAGAAGGATACCGGGTACTTACAGGACAAACCACGTTAACGTTGCCAACATGCCCAGGTAAACGTGCTTCTGTGGACCTAACTAAATTCGAACTTGGTATAAGGAGGTTGTCAGTCCGTGCCGTTAACTACTGATGCTACTGCTGCTGTAGATGATACAAAAAAGATGATTTCTGAACTGAAACTGAAATTAATCAATTTTTGTGAATTGCAATTTATTAATATGCACAGTTATCATAACGATTTTTTATTTTTATTCATCATCTGTTACCAATTCGATTCGCAGTGGTTAACGAGAAACCGGTTAGAACCAGAAGCATATTTAAAAGCTTAAGACGTCTATACTTATAGAAGCCACTGCTTTAAACATTCATTTTATTTATTTATTTGTACTCGGCTCTCTCTTAATGAGCTTCTGCCCCGAATCACCAGTTAACGTAGCCGATGTCATTATTTGACGCACGAGTTTTGTTTTAAATTCAGCTCTCTGCGTGAACAAATATTTTTATAATTACAATATAATAGAATTTACAATTTTAAAAAATTATAATTTAATTTTTAAATTGTAAATTTTATTATATTGTAATTTAAATACACATGATTAAATATTATACATATATCCGGATGCGCTTTAAACATGTGACCACCTTTCTCAAAATGTACTTTATAAATAGACACACGTTTTTAAACCCTATAGATAAATAGCCACCTGAAGACAACTAGGGTTTCAATCGAAAGCGCTAGCGGAAACGATGCAAAGCGTAACATATGCACCCTACATACAAATATTCGATAATACTTCAGAAAATAAATACGTAAATTGGAAAAAAAAACAAGAAGAAAGTCGTTAAGTAGAAACTCTGTGCTTTTCAACAATATATATTTAAATGAAAACTTGCTGCTTAAATATACACGTTATATATATATATATATATATATATATATATATATATATATATATATATATGCATGCAATAAGGACGATTGTAAGTTTTCAACTTGTATTCCTTGTCAAATAATAAATTGTTGTAAATTCTAATTTACAGCTTATAATTTATTTTCTTTATATATATATATATATATATATATATATATATATATATATATATATATATATATATATATATATATATATATATAATCCAGAAATAAAAAATTGTTTACAAGACAAAACTTCGGTAAATTTAAAGAGAATATAAATATTAATATTTGTATAGTAACTTCAACGAAATAAGAAAGCTCAATAAAACCTAGATAGAGAAATAGAGCTCGACATAGAGAAATACAATTCAAAACAGTAAATTGTACTTTACATGAATGCATTGTTCGACATGATACTCAAATGGGGTATATTAAAATTTCCTTAATCCGCAAAGTTTCAAGGAAATGCACCCTTCTCGTCAGAGGAAAGTTGTTTGTTTTTGTTTTATGGTATATCACCCCTTTACGGGTTATTTAATGGCGAATCCAGTAAATTTTGACGAAAATATTTTTTAATAGAATATATATTCTTTTCAAGTCGGTTTCTATTTAACCCATGGTCGGGACCCTAACGTATAACCACTCCGGGTCAGAGTAGACCTGGGAGCAATGGCGATTAAAGGGTGGCTCTACACTCCCCAGATCCCACAAACTTGGGTCTCACCATCGGATATAGTTTAAGGTCATATCTACGACCTCAGAGGAAAGATATTAACAAATGAATATTATAGCGAAGCTATGAATTTGCTGATACATACAAACATTTTAATAGCATTATATGAAAACTTGTCATAAATAAAAAATGGTTTTAGTTACGAAAGTTCATGAAATGGGGGAAAATTAAGGAAAAAAAATAAGTACAGATTAAAAATCCAAATGAAAGTATATGGAGTGGTCAAGTATTTTCAAGACGAAATAACCGTAAGAATAAATGTTCCCATTGATAATGCTGACAAACAGATGAGGAGAAGAATACATTGCTTTAAAACTACTCGGATCAAGGACATTTTTATTTTTCTTATTTGAGTATCCTGCTAAAATTGTTATCCTCTCTATCCATCATTTCTCTCTCTCTCTCTCTCTCTCTCTCTCTATATATATATATATATATATATATATATATATATATATATATATGTGTGTGTGTGTGTGTGTGTGTGTGTGTGTTTGTATGTGTATTTAAAAAAGTTCTCTAGAGATGAATCGGAGAAATAGGGTACGTACCACAAAATCAACAATCACCAGAAAAGCCCCCCTCCCTCCGCCCCCCCCCAAAAAAACACTACCTGTCGAGAAAGAAAATTACATATGTGCATAAACAGTTTAGATGGGAAATCAGAGAGGGCCCAGACCGAACACTTGCACCTTTCCCCTTTCTACCCTGACGTGCACGCACCTTGGCATTCCACAAATATGCCAGTGTGTGAAGACACCCAAGAAGTTGATTTGCGGACCCCTACATACCTGCCCGTCTGGACAATGGAAATGTTTCAGGCAAACGAACAATTTGGGTAATTGGAGACGAATTCTTTTGCTAACAAAAGATGAACTCGAAATGGAAATATTTCTAGTCTAAAAAAGAAAAAGAAAAAACTGATATAAAAAGAAAGTCCCTTAATGGCTGACACAGCTTGACGATGACAAAACAAATCAGGTCGCTTTTCGGGAGGGAATCACCTTTCGCAAATACAGCTTGAAATACTAACATTTCAATAGGAAAATACATAAAATGCCTTTGAATTAAGTTGTTCGGAAAATAATGACCGATTTCTGAAACAACCTTTTATTTATTGGCTCCACCTTACAATATTATTAGGCACTGTTAGCTAACCCCATCCCAATTCTCGGTACTTATTCAAATTGACCTTTACGTCAGCAATAAAAAGTAAAAAGAAAAATACAGAAATGTGCGTATGATGAATGTACTAGTTACAGAAGGAAAATGTCATATTCCAAAAATCACGTAATTTGATCAAGTTTTTTTTTTAATCAAGCAAATCAAATTTTATGACTAAGTAAATCGTATTGTTTTTGTCAGCTATGATTAAATTCTATGAAATAAAAAAGGGGGACAACTCAAATCGAAATGTCGAGGTGAAAATCAGACATTTGTCCAATGCAGTTCAGTGGTAAAATCGCTAACAATAGTAAGTTTTGATCATCTTAGTTTTAAATTTCCTTTTTTATATCTTGTTACGTCATCATCCCCACGGTTCTTAGCCGGTCTGAGGTAGCGTAACAGATTTGGTTACTATGGTAACCAACAGCCAATCAGAAAAACATATCACGTTCCTTACAAATTCTGAGAACTTTTGAATGTAGTACTTTTATTAAAACTTTTGTTTTACTGAACGAAAAGTGAAAATTTAAAAAAAATATATATCTGAGAACGTTACCTATAAACTGTAAAAATTGTCTGAAATTTGGTCACAAATGAGTGAGCGGTGAAGCTCTAAATGAATAAACTAACACTTTACCATATATTATAAAACACTAACCTGTTTGAATGTTAAAAATAAAAAAAAAGGCGATTCATTTTACTCTTTTTTTAATACCAATGTGGTCCTATGTTGGTCATCTATTCTGGCATGTGTGCTTCATTGATACTGAATTAGCCTTTCATGGAGGTTGTCTTGAGTGTTTCCTTGCTGATTTTATTTTTTGTCTCTTCGAGCGTTAGCTGTAGTTCTTCTTTTATGCCTTTCATTTTTCCTGTGGTCTTGTCGCCACTCCCATGTCTTACTCAAGTATCATTTTGTTTCTACCGGGCCTAGTCGTTCTGTTTTTGTTTTTCCTCCATTTACATTTCGATAGAGCTGGCTTTCATTGTTTTCCAAGATCCTGTATTGTTTGCATTGTTCAAATTTGTATCTGTACCGTCTTTATTTCCCTTGTGCTGCTATTTTCTGTTCAGCTTTTTCCGTTTCTTGTTTAGCTTCTCCCTGCTGGTCACATTTCTACTTTTACATCCTCTTTTGGTCGCTTTAATCTTGTTTGTTGTTTTTACTTCTTTTTTAAGTTTGCTGATCTGAGTTTCCAACCTGTATTCCAAGACATGTTTTGTCAGCCCGTTTCCTTCCTCGACTTTGTTTTTCTACTTTAAGCTTCGTGCCTACTGCTTGGAACAAGACCCAAGAAAACAGTAAACGTAGACTCTGTTGACAAAGAGACGAAACAATAAATGATATAATATGCGAATGAAGCAAACTGGTCCCCTCAAAAATATAAAAATAGGCAGGATCAATTGGGAGAGGCAGTGCACTGAGAATTATACTCAACTTCATCTTTTGAACGAAACAAAAAAAGATTAGAAAAACACATAACGCAGAATACATACATTATGATTACCACAGCAAGAGATACTGTGAAAATGGGCATGATAGAGAACAAGGAGACAAGGGATAAGAGGAGAAAATAACACTCATAGGACAGACAATTAAACACATGTTTCAGTAGAATGACAAAAATGAGACTCACGAAAATATTTGGACATGACTCCGAAAAGGACACATAAACTGAGAAACTGAATTACCAATAACAGTCGAACAAGATAATGCGATTAGAACCTACCATCTAAATCTAAGACGAAAAAGCGGGATGAAGAAGCGAAGCAAATACACGGAACTAGTCAGAGAGCTGGAAAGAACGCGGAAAATAAAGAAAGTCAAGATGACATTAATAATGGTAGGAGCACTAGAAACAATTTCGCAAAACTACGAAAATTGAATGGGGGAGATTGAAATCAGGGGAATGGTTGTAAAGATACCACAGATACACCACACTCTATAATACACACGAGGGGAAAACGAATAAACACGTATCCAAGCCAATGACGGAACCCGTAGAGGAAGACCTCTAGTCTGTGGTGGAATGGGGACAAAAATGGATACTTATATTCAATGCTGCCAATACTAAGTTCGTTTCGTTTAATGACTACAAACAACCTTCTCAACCATAAATAGTCATGGCTAATGATACGTTACCTAAAATGACTTTGTTCAAATTCTTCGGTTTAACATTCACGAGGAATATGAGTTGGTACAGATACATTAAGGGCATTGCCAAGTATGTTGCAAAATAGGTGGGCTCTCTTTACTGTGCTAGTACCTCTGCAAAGCGATCATTCGCCTATGTATGGAGTATTGTTGCCACGTTTGGGCTGATGCATCTGCTCCTAGTCTCTACTTCTTAAACAAGTTTCAAATAAGAGTTGCTAACCTTATAGGTCACGCTAGGCTTCAATCGCTGTTCCATCGATGAAATGTTTAATTCCTTTGCTTACTATACAAGTACTTTAATGATGGATGCTCCGACGGACATTGCTGCTTTGACGAGTGTATTTACGCCGAGGGGGTACAAGGACTTGTAGTTCGTTGGAGCAGCCACTATTAAAATACTTGTAAAACAGGCAAAGGGATGCAACATTTTGTCGATGGCACACAGGTTAAAGCTTGGATGACAGTCCAGGAACTATCGGGTTGGCGACTTTCTTTTAATCCCTGTCTTATAGAGGTACAGGATGCCTTCCGGCGTAAGTAACTTTCTAGCACGGTAGAGAGAACCCACCTTCGCAGCAACCCTGGCAATACTTCCGATGTATCTGTTCCAACTCATCTTTCCCATGAACGTTAAGCCATAAAGTTTGAACGAATTACTTTCAGGTAATGTATCATTAGCCATAGCTATTATTGTTTGAGAAGGTTTCTTGGAATTATTAAAGGAATCGACTTGGACTTGGAAGCATTGAACGTTACCATCCATTTTTTACCTCATTTCACTACAGACTGGAGGTCTTCCTCTAAGTTTCCGCCATTGCGATGGATATGTGTTCATTCTGTTTTCCCCTAGTGCATGTTATAGAGCGCGGTGTCATCTGCTCAACTCCTTATATAGTACCACTACAAATTATGCCTCAGGTACTAGGCCCCTACATCAAAATGGCACTGCGCCTTGTTTGGAGTGAAAATACAATAAAAATAAATAAAAACGGCTTAAATAATAAGAACACCATTGATTGCAGAGACTTATACACATGAGCTACAAACGATAACTGGCCATATAAAAACTGCAACAGAAGTAAAACTAAAGGATTAAAAACCATCACACGAGTCCAAGAAAATTGAAACTGGATAATTGTAAGCTACCCCCACCCAATAAAACTTTAATGTCGGCACCAAGTGGCAACACACAGAACAGTAGTGAGAGGTAAAAGAGGATGGAAGATTCAAGGAGAGAAATTACCATCTACACCTCCACTGGATGCGTGCGAGGATGACTGGGACTTATTTCCACTGAAATTTCAGTAAAGGTCAATGGTTCTTTTTAGTGAGAAATCAATGGTAAATGGCTGTTGCGATAAAGAAAATTCATTTGCAAAGACTATCGAAAAAGATGGAGAATACTTGAGATATCTAGAGAAACTTATTGTAATCTAGACTCCAGAGAACACCAGATTGTCGTCAGAGAGTTATTACTGCTGATGACGTGTTTGAGAACTCCAAGTGAGTAGAAGTAATGATTATAGTACTGGTTAGACCATTTAATATTGCTGAGATCAATGAAAACTGCAACCAAAGGCAAACACGTCCAATTATCAGGAACGATATAAGTAGGTCGCAACACAACCTTCTTGCCTCCACCTTATTAGCGCCATTTTTGCGACTCAAAATTCTATTAGTACCTTCGAAAGGAGTTCACCAACAGTCGGGGATTTGTTTAGGTAGATTTCGTGATAGGGTATGCGGTGGGGAGGTAAAAAAGACCGTCGCCATCGGCGAAGAATATAGGCGTTGGTGCGTAGTGTGATAGGGCAAGGGATAAGGTGGCTGGGACGTAAGAAACGGCCGCAACAATTTTGCAGAACTGCGAATAAACACGTAGGGTAGAGTTGGAGTAGGTGTGAGGCTTAGTCTTGGTGGTAGTTGGTTTGATATCAAAATGGTGACGCACCTGAAAAGCCTTCAGGGTATATCTAATTTGCTCACAGATGAAAACTGTGGTGGTGGGGGCATAGAGCGGAGAGGGTGAAGTGGATTTGATAGATAGACCAAGTGGAGTGCTTATGGTGTTGCTGTTGTCCGGGAGTGGGCGGTTGTTGCTGGACAACATTTGAGCTTCTGATAAAAATAATGGTCGGCATCAAGATCTGTTGAGGTGTGATGACAAACAGCCCCGAGCAAAAAGCGAGCCCCTCTGTTAAGTCGGAAATTATTTCTTGATTTATTATAAGCAAAGTTACCAGGTTCTACAGGATTAAAAATAAAAATTAAAAACAAACAAAAAAACGTCTAAGTATTAAGCCTGAAGAGTGATTCCTTAGAATGTAGACATTCTAAATTCGACGCTTATAATCCCAAATATCCGACTCCAACAACGAATCCGATTTCGACTTCTCATTTTAATGAATTTCATTATTCCAACTGTCCGTGACTTTAAAACTTAAAAATCCTAATCTGACTCCTAGGATTTTAATGAGTTCGACACAAACTCCAGATTTTCCCCAAACCTCCTATTCCCTCCTGATTTCGATTCCTGCTAAGGTGATTCTAAAATTAAGTTTAGATTATCTGGCGGGCTTTCTCTAATGAAATGAAAAAAATGATTTCGTTTGTGTGTGTGTGTGTGTGTGTGTGTGTATGATTTGGTAGTATAAATTTATACAGGAAGTTGATTAATCCCCGGTCAAACTGTTTATAATGACATGTTTGAAACAGTATATCGCACACACACGCACACACGCACACACACACACACACACACACACGTTCATAAAGAAAGAGTGTATAGGGATGTAACAAGTAAAATAATAGAAAAAATAAACATAATTATTTACATCTGGTCCATTTCTAGTGGCAATATATATATATATATATATATATATATATATATATATATATATATATATATATATATATATATATACACTAGAATGGGTGCCCGGCGTTGCCCGGGTATTTGAAGGTGTATGCTGAGCAAAAAAAAAAAAAAGGGTCAATTTTTTTAAAACATTGACCCTCTATTATGACCCCTTAACATTTATTTTTTGGGGCCCAAATCAAGTTATTAAGTTAGATCCATGTCCAAGGAACCTATATCTAAAATTTCAAGTGTTTAGACCCAAAATTTTCGGAGGAGTTTGGTAGAGTTCACAAAGGTCAAATCGTTGAACTTTGACCCCTTAACAGCTAAATTTCTGTCCGAAACCCGATCAGATAGATTTTCCCCAATCTCAGAAACATGTATATCAAATTTCGAGTTTGTAGACTGAAAATTAACAGAGTAATTGCGAAGGAAAATACACTCAGACACACAGACAGACACATAGACACACAGACACATTAACTTTTATTTATATATATATATATATATATATATATATATATATATACTAGTAGAAGTACCCGTCGTTGACTGGGTTCAAAAACAGCCTACACAAAATCGACTGTGATTGATGAAAGTATGATAGGTAATCAAAAGGAGAGGTTGTAAAGAAATAGGTTTTGATACTCAAAAATTTTACCCTAAGCAAAATATGATGAAAGTAAAGATAATTTTCGCGATAATATATTTTTTTATATCAACTTTGTTTCCATTCGTAGCCAAGAGTAACCAACAAAATGATGTTACCTTACAAAGAGAAAATGTTATATATATATATAGTAATATAAATATACAAGAAATAAATGTTACCATAGTTAATAAAAGTTACTTTTATGGTAGAAAAGTTTATTGGTTTGTATTTTTAAGTACTTTGTAAAAATAATTTATTTTTTAATTCACGAACCGGTTAAAAAAAATCAAAATGGCAGTGACTTTGAAATGGAGAGCCCCGTTTTCAATTTGAAGGAGGGGCACCTGAGTATTCTGTGTTAACAATTTAAGAGAGTACCGTCAACGTAAGGAATATTTATAAACATATTTATGTTTTCTGTTATTTTTTACTTGAGGAATATTCGATTATGGCATGTGTAGTTTATATAAAAATTCATTTAAGTAGTTATCGCCTCAAATTTCGTTTTAATTTCAGTTCGCTGAAATTATTTCAAGTAAAGAGCATTAAAAACTATTTCAAAACAAAACAAACATGAACTAAACTTTTATTGACTATGGTAACATTTATTTCTTGTATATTTATTTTTTCGGGTAGTCGTTTGTTAGCTTTACTGCTAAACACTCTTACTAAATAATATCGACGAAATATCGAAAACAAAGAACCAAAAACAGTTTTGAAAAATAATGAAGTTTTACTTACTTTAGTAAAATAACCCGAAACAGCAAAATGTGATATTAAAAAAGTAAACACGTAATTACTTTAGTTTTTTAAAGCAAAGAATCGACATAAATATGAATAAGAAGAAAATGGCGCCCTTTTCAAGCGAAACAGCTTCGTTTCAGTTCTACAGTATTGAATGGCGCCGTCGAATTCAGGGTTGTACTATTGTAATGTAAAGAACACGCAGAATTCCTTCTAGTACACTGACAAAAAAAGCTTAAACAGATAACCTTTTAAACATAACCTTTTTATTTTTATCTATAAATAAAAATAAAAAGGTTATGTAAATGTTTTTAAAAAGACACGTAATCATGTGAGTGGGATTTTTTCCCTTCTTTTGACACGATAACAAGTAACGTTCTTATTTTTTTATTATTTATCTATTTATCTATTTTCGAAAGAGTGCCACGTGCAAATGGAGAATGAAAAAACAGTTATGCAAAATTTGTGTCGAGAATTGTCTAAAGTTCCGACTTTTTTTTTGGCTTTCACTTTAATAAGAACGTGAATTTATGAGGTGAATTTATTCGACGCAATATGATTCAACTCAAAAAAATAAATAAAAGCAAACGTGAATTAAGATTAAAGTTAATGTGTTATTGTAGACCCTCACCCCTTTGAAAAAACCTTGTTAAACTTTGTGACATATTTACATTCTATGGAGGTCAGGCACGAAGGAACACCCAATAATTTTTATTATACCATATTTCTTCAAACTGAAACATAATTATCAAAGTATACTTACGCAAATAGATATGAAAAGTCTTTGTTAAAGTTTGTGCGATATTTCCATGGAGTACAGGCGCGCACGCAGACGCCACAATCTTATTATACCATTCCTATTTAAGTTGAAACATACTTATCAAAGTATTCTTATGTATATCTATATCAAAAACCCTTGTAAACGTTTTTTTTTCATTTTTTATTTCCATACTTTGGGGGCCAGGCGCGAACGCTGACCTCAAAATTTTTATGAACCATCGTTCTGCCAGATCAAAAATACCCATTCCTGATCCTCGATACATCTTCTATCATTATATGTAATCAGTTTTTTTAAAATAGTCAACCATATCGGAGCCTATTCGTGACCAGACAGACAGAAACACACACACACACACACACACACACACACACACACACACACACACACACACACACACACACACACACACACACACACACACACACACACACACACACAGACGTTGAGCTTTATATATATATATATATATATATATATATATATATATATTGCCAGGGTGAGGAACGGTCTTGATGCCACTCTTGGTCAAATAGTCTATGACAAGGATGGATCACTCGGGATAAACTTCTTCGCGAATATGTGTGTGTATAGTCCTCACACTGACATCAAACTGTGCACTTATTTTTCTATTGATACACGACGATCTTTACCCATGAAATTATGTATTTGAGCAATCAACTTTGTTGTTATGACTTCATTACTCCTCCGACACGTCTTATTATCTCCCAAAGACTCCTTGTTATCCTTGAATCTCTTATACCCCTCAAAAATAATTGCTCTGTTGATGAAAGATGGTCCAAATGCAGTCGGAATCATTCCATACTTTTCTGTAGAATGTTTTCGAGTTGAAAACAGAGTTTTCTTGCAAATCGTTCCTCTAAAGTGTTCACACGTCCAGATTGCATTTTTGAAATCCAGTAGAGATGACAATCAGGCTTTAGTAGGTTGTATTCCAATTCCTGCTGTAGTTATTAATTTTTACCTTGAATCATAAAAATTGGTCAGTCGACTAATAAGATGTATAGTAATAAATATAAAGAATCTACGACCATTTTAAATGCCTGTACAAAACGTCTGGAAACTTATTGAACTCTCATCGTATATATATATATATATATATATATATATATATATATATATATATATATACACGAATCCCTTTGATTTGTCTGTGTAGACAACGGCTCGTCGTATCACATTGAAGTTTGATGTTGAGGTTTTGTGGTACGCTCTGTGATTTCTTTGCTTACTAAGATTGGCATACATGGTGTACGTGCTTTTCAGCGTCCCCGGACAACAGTTCAACAAGCATCACGTAGGATTTGGTCAAAGTCAAGAATCAGTTGATGATACCCAAGTACGAGATCGTAGATCATTTTTTGGTCGTCTAACAACAAATGCTTTTCTATCAAGGAAATGCGTTGGCTATTCAATTCTCAGCAGTAACATTTGTGTACTGACTTTTGTTGTAAATACTTACAACCGATCGGGATTATCTATCTTTTTTCTATACTGATTCCGATACCCTAAAAACGTTCCAAGTTTTCCGATTTCCGATTCTGATTTCAGTTAATAGTTTAAAAAAATTAGGAAAATTTTAAGTAGATCAGATAATTTTTTTCTTAAGAAAATAGAATAACTTTATGAAAAATGAGATAAGACTTTGGCTCATCTTTATGTTGTCACGTAGTGTTATGCAATATGAATAAGTTATGTTTTGGTTCATATTAATTTCATATTGATTTAATATTAATTTCACATTAATTTCA
This sequence comes from Euprymna scolopes, assembly GCF_053919585.1. Lineage (NCBI taxonomy): Eukaryota > Metazoa > Mollusca > Cephalopoda > Sepiida > Sepiolidae > Euprymna > Euprymna scolopes. The sequence continues at coordinate 66,438,252 of NC_136492.1, forward strand.
TGTTGATTTCATATTGATTTTATATTAATGTCATGTTGATTTCATATTGATTTCACATTAATTTCATATTCATTTCATATTAATTTCATATTCATTAAATATTAATTTCATATTAATTTCATGTTCATTTCATGTTAATTTCATATTGATTTAATATTGATTTCATGTTGATTTCATATAAATTTCACATCAATTTCACATTAATTTCTTTGGATTTCTATATTTTCATTTACATTGCTTTTGTGATTCTATGCCTCATCGCAACAGTTGCGCGTGTTAATCACATTGATGTCAATGAGAATATACGAACGATTCTATTTTTTTAACTTAAAATGAACGTTTTTACCGGAAAGATCAATCAAGTTTTCTTATATTTTTTCTACAACAGATGTTTAGACATTTAAATGTTGTATTATTAAAAAAAACGGTTTAGGTATTTCAACGAAAAATTACGTTGAACTTTCGAAATAGCCGGCTCATCCCAACCCGCGACTCGCGAAAAGAAAATTTGCCAATGCCTGTTGTACAGCATCATAATTTGAAGATTGTGAAGAAAATAAATTCGTTTAGTTTTTTGTTGCTGGTATGACGCTCTAATATTGCGGGGTGGTCTTCTTAAAGCTTTGATATAAAAACCCTTTACAAACACTCGCTTCCTCTCTCCCCTATGTATCTGTCTGTCCGTCTGTTTCCCTCTATCTAGCTCTATCTCTGTCATGTATATATATATGTGCATATATATATATATGTGTATATATATGTGTATATATATAATATATATATATATGTGTATATATATGTGTGTGTATATATATATATATATAATATATATGCATATATATATAATATATATATAATGTATATTAATAGTATTTATAAAATGTATTGTTTCAAGTAAACTACCAAAAAAAAAAAATCATTATCGCGAACTGATTTTTGGTCTTACGGAATAGTCCCCTTAATATAGAGAAACATATATGCACATACTATTTATATATATAAAGAAACATATATGAAACATGCTATATATAATAGTATAGAAGTATATTAATAGTATGATGAAATATATCATTTTCAAGTGAATTTAAAAAATACATTTCACGAAAGAATCTCTCAGAAACTTAGACAGAGAATGAAGCACAAACGTTTCTATATAGCCAAGAGTATATTTTCATACTGTTAGTAAATAAAAAAAAACAACAAAACATATACATAAAATGTATTTTATTATCAATACATATATAATGGAGAAACACATACATATGCACACATATGTATATATGGTGACCAAAAAGTATTGGAAATTCTTCAAATGGATACTTATCAAGATAATAAAAAAGATCAGCATTCTAGATAGAGCTTAGACACAGGAGGAAAAATACATACAATACAAAAGTATATACTGATGCAAATAGATTTAATAATCAATTCAGTAAGAAATAAGCCGCGCGTGCGTTATCCCCCTCTGGTGCTGCATGTGAGATGACACCACAAAAAATAGTGAAGAAATGATGAATGTGAGAAGTGTGAAGGGCTAACGTTGCCTTCACATTTTCGCAAGTTTCAGAAAAATCTAATGGATGGAGCAAAAGTTATGGGGTTAAAAGTGTCAGTTTTTTCAAATTTTTGGGCATTTATGACCGCTTTTGAGCTCCTGTGAACGCCGAATCCCAGTAAAAACGGACAAATGATGCAGTTTCATGCCTTAAGACATGTATATTTGAATTCAACACCATGGAAAACTACTATATAGACATACATATCAAGTTCTTGAGTAATATGAAAAAGAGCTCCAAAAAGGCATGGTTTTTTTAGCCCTAAAAGTCCAAGAGGGATGCGAATTAGAATTTTGCCAGGGTCACCCATACTGAATTTATATTAAGAATAATAACCCCCACATTTTGACCAAGTTTCAGGAAAATCTAATGGATGGATCAAACGCTATGGGTCAAAATGTCATTTTTGGCTATTTTGGGGAATTTTTTTACCCCTTTTGAGCCCCTGGGAACGCCGAATCCCAGTGTAAATGGATAACGGTGCAGTTTCAGGTCTTAACACATGTATATTTGAGTTGAAAACCATGAAAAACCACTATATAGTTAGACATATCAAGTTTTTATTGAGCAATATGAAAAAAGAGCCACAAAAAAGGCGTTTTTAGCCCTGAAAGTCACAGGAGACGTGAACCAGAATTTTGCCAGGGTAACCTATACTGGATAAATTCAGTATGGGTACCCCTGACAAAATTCTGGTCCGCGTCCCCGGGGAACAATGGGGTCCATATTTTGGCCAAGTTTTAAAAAATCTAATGGATGGATCCAAAGTTATGGGGCAAAAATGTGTAATTTTGGGACATTTTGGGGCATTTTTTAACCTCTTTTGGACCCCTGATAAATTAAAAACCATATTAAATTAATAAAAAACAAGAAATATGATAAATCTAAAATATCCGACAGTAATAAATGGTAATGAAACTTTATTTTAGTTTTCATACACAGAAATAAAGTAACTTGTTCATTTTACCTACTTAAAATAGCTGGCGTCAAGACGAAAGGCAGACAAACTCTTCTTTAGCAGGAATATTGCGCTTACTTAATGAAAATGAGATGCAGAAATAAGTCTAGCGAACAAAATGGGTTAGTTAACTAGAGTAAAGATTACTTGGATATTCCTGCTTGAATCGAACAATGTTAGTTACTTAAGCCATAGACATATTTCAACATAATTCTATCTATCTATCTATCTATCTATCTATCTATCTATCTATGCACACGCATATCATATAAGGTAAATAAATTTATTAGATAATAATTTACATACGCTCTAAGAATTCAACGTAAACAAGAATGTGATCGTTTCTGATACGACGTCGGTTTTGTCGAATCTCATCATCATCATACCACACACACACACACACACACACACACACACACACACACACACACACACACATATATATATATATATATATATATATATATATATATATATACAGTGATGATCATATTTATTGGCACGGTAAAATAAAAGTTAAATTTTGTCTAATAAATTCTAAAAAAGGGATTAAATTAAAGAAAATAACAAAGTATATTATGTATTTTTAACTGGCCTTTCCGATGCAGCAATCGGATTTTAGAAAAAATAAATAACAAAGGAACAACAAACATAATTGCAAAAAACCCTTGTTCAAAATTATTGGCACGATTTATTTAATAATCAATTGTATAGCCTTTGGCCTTGATTACCTTCCTCAGTCGCTTTTCATAGTTTACAACCAAGTTGTTGCACTCTTCAGTAGTAATTTTAGCCCACTCTTCCTGACAATAATCCTCCAATTGAATAAGATTCTTAGGCTTCCTTTGCATTACCCTCAATTTTAATGTTCTCCATAAATTTTCAATTGGATTAAGGTCTGGGCTTTGTGATGGCCACTCCAAAACATTAATATGATTGTCCTCAAGCCATTTCTTAGTCAGTTTAGCCGAATGCTTTGGGTCATTATCTTGCATGAACCACCAACAACGACCAAGTGAGAGCTCTTTAGCAGAGTCTTTCAGGTTTTCATCCAATATTTTAACATAATCTTCCTTTTTTATGCTACCTGTGACCTTAACAAGTCGCCCTGGTCCAGAGGCAGCAAAGGATCCCCAAACACTGTGGGTATGGTGTTCTTAGGCAGGAAAGCTTCGCCAGATTTTCTGTAAATATAAGACACTTTATTATGGCCAAATAACTCTATTTTCGTTTCGTCAGTCCATAGAACACGTTTCCAGAATGCAACATCTTTATCAATATGACGTTTTGCAAAGGCTAGCCTTGCTTTCAGGTGCATAGGCTTCAATAAGGGAGTCTTTCTCGGACGACATGCTTTTAAACCAGCTCTCTTCAAAACTCTACCAACTGTATGTCGAGATACATTCGCTCCAGAGGTGCTCTGTTCATCAACAATCTCCCCAACAGAGATCCTTGGGTTTTGTTTTACTTGTCGAACAATTTTCCGTTCATCTCTTGGGGAAAGAATCCTTTTTCTCCCTCTACCCTCTAAACTCATAACGTGGCCTTGCGATTTGAACTTGTTTATTATGGCTCTAACAGTGGATTTGGGAAGGTTTAGCTTCTTTGAAATCTTATCATAGCCCTCCCCATTGGTATGGCATGCTACAACAAGCTTCCTGACGTCTTCGCTGTGTTCCTTAGTTTTAACCATGGCGATTGAAAATTATAATTTAGTCACTTATAATAGTTTAAATAAATCGCTATCTAAAAATTATCTGAAAAAAATTATTCACTGAATTAGCGTTAAACAAGCATAATATGGCTATAAAAAAGTTCAGAAAGCACGTAAACCGGAAATTGATTGATATTATACTGATACTAAAAGAAAAACAAAGCCGTGCCAATAATTTTTAACAAGGGTTTTTTGCAATTATGTTTGTTGTTCCTTTGTTATTTATTTTTTCTAAAATCCGATTGCTGCATCGGAAAGGCCAGTTAAAAATACATAATATACTTTGTTATTTTCTTTAATTTAATCCCTTTTTTAGAATTTATTAGACAAAATTTAACTTTTATTTTACCGTGCCAATAAATATGATCATCACTGTATATATATATATATATATATATATATATATACTTGCAAAAGTACCAGTCGTTGACTGGGTTCAAAAACAGCCTACAGAAAATGGACTCTGATTTATTAAAGTATGATAGGTTATGAAAGGGAAGGGTTGTAAAGAGATAGCGTCGAATTTGGGGGTATCAAAACCAAGGCAAAATATGATGAAAGTAAAAATAAAATAGATAAACCGCATAATTTATTACAGTATTCTGTGGATGTATATTAAAAAACCTTGTTAAACTTTGTGACATATTTCTATTCTTTGGAGGTGAGGCGCGAACGAACACCCCATAATTTTATTATACCATATTTCTTCAAGCTGAAACATAATTATCAAAGTATACTTACGCAGATAGATATGAAAAGTCTTTATCAAAGTTTGTGCCTATTTCCATTCTATGGAGATCAGGCGCGAACGCAGACCCCGCAATTTTATTATACCATCCCTATTTAAGTTAAAACATATTTATCAAATTATTATTATGTACATCTATATCAAAAACACTTGTAAACGTTTTTTTTTTAAGTTTTAAATTTTTTATTTCCATACTTTGTGGACCAGCCGCGAACGCAGACCCCACAATTTTAATGAATCATCATTATGCCAGATCAAACATACCCATTCCTGTGTCTCGATACATCTATCATTATGTGATCAGTTTTCTATAATAGTCAACCATATAGGAGCCTATTCGTGACCAGACACACACAGATGTTCAGCTTTATATTATAGATTAGTGATGCGCGATTCCAATATTTTTCTCGTTTCAAATACAATTACCGAATCAGTACTTAATTCACGATTCCGATAAAAGTACAGATTCTGATTCTTTATAAATCTCTAAATATTTACTCGTAGAGTTGTTACTTTTCTAGCTACCATAAAAACATGTTAAATGTGCATATATTTTCTCAAACGTAAAACACACTAGTGAGAGGGGTGATCTCTTGATTTTAGTTTTACTAGTAGTTTAAAATCAATAAATATTTTTAATTTATTATAACTATTACAAGTGGAAGTTTTTTTTTTTTTAATAATAAATATAATTAAAGAAATCGTTTTTGGCATCGGAAAATAGACATGAATTTTTCCAATACCGATATTTAAAAAAAAGTTTTGATTTTCTGTTCCCCGATTTCGAATAATCGTCCCAACACTCATATATATATATATATATATATATATATATATATATATATATATATATATAGTAAGTTATAAAATGTATATGGCGATTAAGCTACACTGAATATTCCGCGTTTCATCCACTCTAGGATTCTTCAGGATTATGCGCCTGAAGAATCCTCGAATGGATGAAACGCGGAATATTCAGTGTAGCTTAATCGCCATATACATTTTATAACTTACTAACTAGCTCTACCTACGCATTGAGCAGTTTTGAAGTAAATACTTAAAGTTTACGCATAAATCTATACTTTCGTATATAAATTTTATGTGAGTAAATTAAGTAGGTATATATATATATATATATATATATATATATATATATACATGAGTGTTGGGACGATCTTCGGTAATCGTCCAAACACTACTGTGTGTATATATATATATATATATATATATATATATATATATATATATATATATATATATATATATATATGGGTGTTGGGACGATTATTCAGAATATATATATATATATATATATATATATATATGCGCGCGTTTAACTCTTTACAAACATACGTAAACAGAATTAGACATTTATAATACATATATACATACCCCCTGTCTCTTTATATATATGCACACACACACACACACACACACATATATGTGTGTGTATGCGTCTGCATACATGTATGTGCGTTTAATTGTTTACAGGTACATACGCAAACAGAATTAGACAACTTCCATATATTATGTTCATGATACATATATACATGTAAATATATATATATATATATATATATATATGTATATATATATATATATATATATATATATATATATATAAAATCTTCAAAGCACAACTGAAGCAAGTATGAGTAGAGAAATATTCTCGAATTTGAAAACACTTAAGTACTTCAAGTAGTTGCTTTAAATGTTGGTTGGTTGATTTTTTTTTTAAGTTTTGATCTTCGTGCAGTCAAAAGCAAACTACGCCCCATAAATCATTTCACTCGACAAATGAACAGTAGTGCAAGCAAGTGGCTGTGTGCTGTGTGTGTGGGGGGTGATAACGTCTTCACCCCTACACACACACAGACATTCACAACCATCAACTTATTACACCGCTACCCGTCAATCTATTTCTCCAACTCGTAGCTGCTAAAAGTTGCATGGTTTATGTATCCGCCTCACTTCCCCCTGTCCAGACAATCACCTAAAGGGATAACGTCTGATTCTACCCATTGACTCAAAACGAATCGCCCTAGGAATACACGGTTTATTCGTCTTCTGATGAGGACAGAACAGAACAGTGAATTACTGTAACGTTTAATTTAATTCCAAACCAAATCGCAGAAGTTGAACTCAATCACATTACAATGCAATGAGGAAATGTATTAAATCGCCTTTTTTCCATTAAAAAGGTTGCAATTTGTGTTTCATTAACCGTTTACAATATAATATTTCCAAGAGAATACTTGTAGCGCTATTGAATAAGGTCAAAGTTTGGCATGACGCAGAAACCCATCAAACTAAATTGAAGAGAAATTAAAATATTTTCTCAATTTTGTCAAAAAAACCCAAAAAAACATCCATATGAATTATGTGTCTATCCTTGCTTTATGTAACAGATTCAATTCTAAACTAATAAACCAATCAATAATATGGGCAACACTTTTTTACCTTTTGAATGTTGTCTACATTTTTACAACTGATTTATGGTGTTTTTGCACTGCTGAATCAGGAAATATCTATTTCTCTCCATCTGGTCAGGTTTTTGTGCTAATTTATACAAAAATCAGATCTTGTGACAAAATCGATGACATTTTTATCAGCTATCAGCTAATTTTTCTCAACAAAATTGTTTTTAAGAGAAAAAATATTTGTCAGCAATATATATTAATTACCTGATAAAAACACTGATTACTCTAAACTGAATAGCGGGCAATGATTATACGTAAATTGCATGTTGCTTCACAATTGTTCCAATTTCGAGGCTTGAATTTCGTTTTTGTTTTTTGAACTCCTAAAATGCTCAGCGGCAGGGAAGTCTCTATTCAAATTCCAACAATCGCCAGCCTTAATGAGTGCATCTCAGCAACTCTCACACTTGGTCCCCACCTCTTTCAGATTCTGATGGAATCTCTCCTACTGCTCATTAATCATTGAACCCAGGTTAACAGGAAACCGATCTATATGTAAAAATAGGTACTGCATCTTGACGATTATGTTGTAGCCTAGCTTTCTGAAAGCGATCATCATGTGGCTGACAAGTTCTGCCTAGTTTCTGGCCTTATTATTGCCAAGAAAATTCTTCACTCCCAGAACAAATGCCTTCCATGCTTCCAGTTTCACTTCGTTCATTAAGTTTTTGAACTCTGCATCTCTGATGAGCTGTCGGATCTGACGACCGTCAAAGATGCCAGCTTTTAATTTCTCCATGATCAATCCCGGAAAAGCCTGGCACGAATAAGTGGAGCAATCATTATACTTGTCCAGGGCATTGATGAACAGTTTGATTAAATCGAGCTTGATGTGCAGCATTGGGAAGAGCATTCTGTCTCTGTCTACCAGTGACTCGTTGATGACGTTCCTTACTTTGCAGGGCACCAATACCCCACCACAGGACAGTCCTTCTTCGTGTATGCTGATCACCAATTTTTTTTGAAGATTTCGAGGTTTTATTGCTTCAAACTGACCCCTTTTCGACATAATCTCAGAACTATCGGACCTAAAGACTTCTTATCAATTAAATAATGATTTCCAAGCAAATCATGGCATTTTGTTTCCACCAACATCTTCTAAAATATACCCCTCATGTGTACATGTGAACACAAATCTAAACAACGATATGTGTCCATAGTTAAAACATTTGACCTGCTTGAGCAAAACCATTGTGGTTTTTGGATCCAACGCATCAGATTCATCTATATCAGCTGAAGCCATGCACAAAACACATTTGTTGTTGATCAATGTTATGAATTTCTAAATACACTTGCTAGGCTTACAGATAGATAATATACGCGATATTAAGTTTAGTTTAGTTTAGTGCGAAGTCATTAAAACAGTGAGAGAAGGTTTTCACAAAAATTCAAATTTTGAACTTTTAACAATTTATATCAGATAACAAGTAATAAGTATTGCTCAAATTTCTTTAAAGAATTTTTAAGGCTTCATATTATTGACACAACCTCCTATTTAAAAATTCCTATAAATCAGATATGCACTGAATTCGATCCACAGTTCTTAGACACAAATCAAACAAGCTTCATTCAATTTAAAGTTTATCTTTTATATTTTAGACATGTTCAGGAAGCTAAATAATTTGATAGGGTTTGATAAAAATTAGCATAACCATTTAAGGTTATGACGTTGTATAAATACGTTACGACGTTATCTTCCTATAAAACTTAACTATTTCCAATTGACGTAAAAGTTGAACTAATAGTTATGGAATTCTAATTGGTAAATTTACAATTTCTTTGGGATATTTTAAAAGGTTGAGAAGAATATAGAATTGCAATTGAGCTCATCATTTTAAAAATTTAAATATTTACTATGTACACTAAACTGAATCATAAGTATTAGACAAGCATTTTAGCTTGGAGTATAGCGTTTTTATAAACACACCAAGAAGAATCGAAATATAGGCCCAATATCAGTGGCTTAGAGTAAATCCATCTATATACGGATATATATCAGATTGACAAGAAAGTTCTTGCGGTTTTTAACTTTTCAATTCAGATAAACATCTTTCGGCTCAAATAAGACTTTATTGGTCGACATAAGCACCATCAGAATCAACTCACTTTTGCCAATGCAAAACAAGTGTATGTATGCCAGTAACATGAAAAAAAAAACGTTTTTGTGGCGATGAAGTTGCTGGAGGCGTTTCTGATTTCGCTTATGTTTTTGAAGCATTTCTCACGCAGGAAGTTGTCGAGATCTTCGAAAAAGTGGTAGTCGGTAAGTAGGAGTATGGCGGATTATGCAGAGTTTCGTATCTTAATTCGTTCAACATCTGCAGGGTTTGTTTAGCAACATGCGGTCGGGCATTGTCGTAGAGGAGAATTGGGGCTTTTCTGTTAACTAATGCTGCATGTAATTGTCGAAGTGTCTGATGCATTTCATCCGTTTGTTGACATTCCTTTGCCGCAGTAATGGTTTTGCCTGCATTCAAAAAGCTAATGGATAAGACTAATCGCATGACCTTCTTTTGGTGCAACTTTTGCTTCGGGAAGTATCGTGGAGCTTCGTCGGCGTCTAACACGCTTCCCAATCGGTTTGCCTCAAACTTTACATTGGACCCCACAAATCACTCCCTCCCTGATTTTCCTTGGCGAACAAAAACCACATTAGATGATATGAAAATAATCCTTCTTTTGCGCATATAATAGAAAACCTAGACACCTCAAAAGCTTGTAGACCTAATCTCATCCCAGCTGTACTATTAAAGAAATGCACCGCTGAGATTGCTCCAGTTTTCTCCAAACTCTACAACAAATGCTTTAAGGAATCTTGCTTTCCCTGATGCTGGAAAACTGCTTCAGTAGTACCAATTTACAAGAATACTAGCGAAGGAACTGACCCATTAAATTATACCGTCATTAGTCCCCTCCTTCTTTTCGTTAAAATATTTGAGTCCATAATTAATTAAATACTAGTCCACCACCTTACAAGTCCTAAACTGCTGCCCGACCAACAATATGGATTTAAGCAAGCCCGTTCTACTGCTGATATCTTAACTATAATCTCAGAACGTATTTACCATGCACTAAATGAGGCAGGGGAAGATATGGCAGTAGCCCTAGATACATCTAAGGTTTTTACAGGGTGTGACACGAGGGTCTTCTCAAGAAAAATCAGATCGTATGGTATTACTGGACAAATACGTACATAATTAAATCCTTTTTTTAAGTAAGAGAAGAATCCAGGTTGTCCTCGAGGGACGTACGCCAGAATAATATGATACCAATGGGTGTGTGACTCAGGGGTCGATCCTTGGACCTTTATTATTCCTGGTATTCACTAATGACCTCCTTGATAAAATTGTCTCTGAGATGGGTATATTTGCGGATAACACGACACTCTATGACAGGCACAAGGGGGAAACAAATAACACATATCTAAGGCAATTGCGGAAACCCTAGAGGAAGACCATCAGTCTGTAGTGGAATGGGGACAAAAATGGATGGTAACATTCTATGCTGCCAAGACTAAGCTTGTTTCCTTCAGTAGTTACAATAAACCTTCTCAACCACCAATAGCTATGACTAATGAGACATTACCTGCGTTCAAACTCCTAGACTTAACGTTCACAGCGAAGATGAGCTGGAACAGTTACATTGAGGGTATTTCCGCTGCTGCTGCGTGGCAGATGGGCTCTCTCTACAGTGCTAGAAACTAACTTACGCCTGAACGTAACCTGTACGTCTACAAGGCCACCATTCGCCCATGTATTGAGTATTTTTGTTACATTTGGGATGGTGCTAGTCTGGACAGGGTTCAAAAGAGAGTCGCCAACATAATGTGTCCCAAACTGTCAGCTAGGATTCAGCCTCACTCCCACCGACGAAATGCTGCATTCCCTGTCTTTTTTATAACTATTTTAATAGTATACGCGCAGGGGAACTACAAGCCTATGTACTCCCTCGACGTAAATACTCCCGACAAACTCGACAAGCAGCAAAATTCCTCCCCTATATAGTAGAGATCTCCAGATACCAGAAAGCCTTCTACTCTAATAATTTCTTTCACAAAATTGCTAGACTTTGGAATTCCCTTCGGGGTTCCTTCTTCCCCGACTCTACTGACATGCAGAAGTTCAAGTGTAATGTAAACAGACACCTTGCTGCTCAACTCCCTTCATAGTAACCCATGCAATTTTGTCTCAGATAATAGCCCCCCTTCTAAATCAAAGTGCCAACGAGCCTTGTTTGGGGTGAAAAGACAATAAAAAAATCCCTGAGCTGAACATTCGACTTTAGTTTTGATTGTGTAATATCAATGCAGATATATTGCACACACACACACACGCACACACACACACACACACACACACACACACACACACACACACACACACACACACACACACACACACACACACACACACACACACACATATATATATATAGTCTTGGAAGTTTTAAACCTTTAAAACTATACAAAAAAATTATCATTCGTAAGAAAACTATTTAGTCAGTAAGTCATTCAATCACCTGCAATCACTGCATCAACTTGCTCTCTCGAATTCACTATAGTACCAGTGATTATTTATTTTTAAGGGATCATCAATTGTTTACCATGAAACACTGTTTCGGGGATTTAAAAACGAAACAGTGTATTACGTCATGGCTCCCCAGCAGTGCTGATCAAACACCACCCCCTTTATCTTAGGAAAAAAACATGTTACAAATATTAGATCTAGTTTCATATTCTTAATTACTTTATCTAACCTATTCATGTTATAAAAATGAATTTATTACCTGTGAGATTCATCTGTTTCCAAATTCTAAATGGAAATATTTTTTAATTTACCAGTCTTGTATTTATAAGATTAGGATTAATCCATTTGGCTACTTATCGCCCCACTATGATTAGCATTTTGTATATTTACATTCTTATTTATTGAAAATTAAATATATATGAAGGTTAAAAATATTTATACATATATACATTTTTTTTTGTTATATAAATACATTTTATACATTACTAATGAAGTTTTGGATTTCCTTTATATATATATATATATATATATATATATATATATATATATATATATATATATATTGGGTACAGAAAGTTATTAGATAAGACAAGTCATTGGTACCGTCGGTTTCAAGCCCGATAATTAGGACCGTGTAAGATATCCTTATCAAGCTCTCTTCAACCAATATTCGTAAAGAATATTAGAGAGCTTGATAAGGATATCTTAAACGGTCCTAACAATCGGGCTTGAAACCGACGGTACCAATGACTTGTCTCATCTAACAACGTTTTGTAAACAAAATATAAATACGCTCTTATATTTCGGATTTTCCTTTTAATTGAACACTCTGCTGGATTTCTTTTTCAGAAAAACTAATCATATATATATATATATATATATATATATATATAGTAATTTATAAAATATATATGGCAATTAAGGTACACTGAATATTCGGCGTTTCATCCACTCTAGCACTCTTCAAGCTTATGCGCGAATTCGCGCATAAGCCTGAAGAGTCCTAGAGTGGATGAAACGCGGAATATTCAGTGTAACTTAATCGCCATATATATTTTATAAATTACTAACTAGCTCTACTTCCGTATTGAGCAATTTTAAGTAAATACTTAAAGTTTACGCATAAATCTATACTTTCGTATATTGATTGAATTTGAGTAAATTAAGTAGTTATATATATATATATATATATATATATATATATATGCATTTATGTATACAATGTAAAATCTTACTTCAATAACTATAACTTGAGTTGTATCAAAATTATTAGCTCCGACTATTTTTTCATAAAAATAAATAATGAAATGCTGCATATCCCTAGAATCCAACTAATTTTACTACAGATAAAATTGAGCTCAATGGTTCATCCGTAAAGAAAGAGAGAGTTCGAATATTCAATAAAATGCAACATTTATGGCGTGTTTAATAAATTGCAATAATTATTGTCTCTGTGTTTACAATTACTGAACAAGTTTATTCATTACTCCCTGTATCGGTATATGGATAAGTTGAGGAATTAGTCGTTTGATTGCTAATCTTCTACCCTTCGATTAACTTGATAATAACATGGAAATTTAGGAAGCAAGAGCCAATATTGTTAATGGTGAATGTTAATGTAGTTTTCGGAGATTAATCATTGTAAACTATTATCTATTGTTTTACAGTCTTACTGAACCCCCACTTGCCACTGGTATTTAGCAACACAGGATCAAGAGACGTGTAGTTTAAGATTGCGACACTCTTGCCACAACGATATAACGCGCAGGCACGCTTACAATGGGTATCCATAGTCGTCAAGACTGAAGGCAGCTACCATTTCTCTCTCTCTCTCTCTCTCTCTCTCTCTCTCTCTCTCTCTCTATATATATATATATATATATATATATATATATATATATAGAGTGAACGTATATGTGTGTCTGTCTGTGCGTCTGTCTGTGTGTCTGTCTGTGTACATTTCCCAACGCAATAACTCTGTCAGGTTTTAGTCTACAGACTCGAAATTTGCTATACAGGGTACTGAGATTTGGAAAAATCTATGTGATTGGTTTTCGGCCATAAATTGGGCTTTTTTTTTTTTTTTTGGCTTTTCAAAATTCAACGATTTGACATTTAAGAACTCTACCAAACTCCTCCGACAATTTTCGGTCTAAACACTTGAAATTTTAGATCTAGGTTCCCTGGACATGGATCTAACTTAATAACTTGATTTGAGCCCAAAACAATAAATGTTAAGGGGTCATAATAGGGGTCAAATTTTTAAAAAAATTTACCTTTTTTTTTTTTTTTGCTCAGTATACACCTCCAAACACCCGGGCAACGCCTGGCACCCGTGCTAGTATATATATATATATATATATATATATATATATATATATATATATATATATATATATATATATATACATATATATATATATATATATATACTGGTTATTTGTATGTATTTCATTGATCATTGCCGAAATGAAAAAAAAAAATCACTCTACACAGAGTTTATTCATTTAAGAAAAAAAAATCTGGTATGCACCCAACATTTTTATCCATTTTCGCCTTACCTGCGGATTCTTGCTAAGAACGAACCATATTATCTTTTGTTCATTTAGCCGTTCTGCAGAGACGTTCAGAAGTTTCATAATTAACAGAAACACTGTTCAATCCAATACAATATGGAAAGATGATCTAGTATGTTAAACGAGCCATAAAACTAAAAACACGAAAAACCTAGTTAACAGATGGCGTTGAAAAGTTCTCAATTGAATAATTGAATACTTTCTAAACTCTATTAAATTTGTTTTAATATTGAGGCTGGTTGTATACGTGTTTATATTAGTTCTGGGACGATCACTTGCAATTTGAATTGGGGATGAGAAAAAAATAGGAGCTTTTTTAAGTATCAGAATTGGAATCGGATTAAAAAAAATGTGCCTATTTTCCGATGCATAAAACGATTCTTTCAGTTATATTTGGTTCGTTTGTTTTAATTTAAAACAAATATTTTCATGCGGTTACTAATGATAAAACGATTAAAAATATTGATTTTAGTTTTAATGGGAGTTTACAATCATCAGTAAAACTAAAATTTACGCCACAATCATATTTTTAATTTTGCGGAAATATATGCATATATTGCATAGGTGTTTAAGGCAATTCAACAATGCATACGTAAAAATACAACTCTATAGCTAAATATTTATAGATTTTAAAACGACCGGAACCAGTAATTGGATCTGAATTGGAAATTTAGAACGGAATCGGTAATTATATCGGAATCCTGAAAAAAAAAATTGCAATCGCCCCATTACAAGTTTTTATATATATATATTTTTATATATATATATATATATATATATACATATATATATAAATATATATATATACATATATATATATATATATATACATATACATATATATATATATATATATATATATATATATATATATATATTCTTCCGCTGCTTACGCTACAAGTGTTAGGATATATATATATATATATATATATATATATATATATATATATATATATATCCTAACACTTGTAGCGTAAGCATATATATCCTAACACTTGTAGCGTAAGCAGCGGAAGAATATATATATATATATATATATATATATATATATATATATATATATATATATATATATATAAGCAGCGGAAGAATATATATATATATCGGTATAGTACGTTTGATATATATATATATATATATATATATATATATATATCTAACGTACTATACCGATATATATATATATATATATATATATATATATATATATATATATATATAAGCAGCGGAAGAATATATATATATATATATATATATATATATATATATATATATATAACTATTTGGTATATATATATATATATATATATATATATATATATATATATATATATATATATATATATATATATATATATATATATATACATATACATATATATATATATATATATATATATATATATATATATATATATATATATATATATATATATATATATATATATATATATATATATATATATATATATATATATATATATATATATATATATATATATATATATATATATATATATATATATATATATATATATATATATATATATATATATATATATATATATATATATATATATATATATATATATATATATATATATATATATATATATATATATATATATATATATATATATATATATATATATATATATATATATATATATATATATATATATATATATATATATATATATATATATATATATATATATATATATATATATATATATATATATATATATATATATATATATATATATATATATATATATATATATATATATATATATATATATATATATATATATATATATATATATATATATATATATATATATATATATATATATATATATATATATATATATATATATATATATATATATATATATATATATATATATATATATATATATATATATATATATATATATATATATATATATATATATATATATATATATATATAACTATTTGGTTCTCGGAACGCTTTTCTGTTCCCCCAACATCGAATGGCTATATACACGGACTTATCTAGTATGCCAGATTCGAATCCTGTAAAATTCATAGCAATACATTCAAAATGCATGTAACCTTTACGTGGTCCCTCTTGTAAGCATCGGTTAAACCAAGGCAAACACAGAAACGAGTACAGAAACGAGTCGATCAAACGTACTATACCGATTCACACGCATTTACTTTTTTTTTTTTTACTCGTCTAGATAAAGTAATTTCCTACTGTCAAATCGAACTACCTCCTTATAACCCATACAAATGTCCCTGCCCAAAACAAACAAACATTCCTTTTCAATTAAGAAAACACAACCCCGTCTCCCAATTTGCACTACCCCCCCCACACACACACTTCCCCACATCTCGGAGTAGACGCATGTCCCACTTCCCTTCGCGTATCAGTTTTTGCAAAGAGACTCGCCCTGAACACCTCGTTTCTCTATATCCAGAAAAATTTCCAGATCCCACAAATAAAAATGATTTGAAGTTGGGTGGGGAATGCCGTTGGTGAAGTGTGTTCGTGTCATAAAGTTTATATCCAGGGTATAGGGTTGGCAAGTCGAAAGGGATACTGTTGGTTAAAGGAGGGTACGGAAGAAGGTGTTTGACACGTTTGCTTGACCCTTGTTCTTTCTTCCGCTGCTTACGCTACAAGTGTTAGGATCTCAAACTTTCACAACGGCATTCAAACAGGAGAACAAATAAGTTTTTTTTTTACACTTATAAAGGCCCGGAAGCTATTCGAGAATAAGGTTAATGAGTGTAAAGTAGTCAATGGTAAAAGTAGAAAAAGTAATCGTTAGGAATTGGGCAAATTGGATTACTTAAAGGGGATGATTCACCAAGAACTTGTTCGCGTTGAACTTGAAGACAACCATATTGTAGTCAGTTGGAAAGCAGGAAAACGGAACAGAGTTCCACAGGCACGCAGTTCATGGAATCTACGCTTAGGTTTAGGCAAGATAAAGAGTGAGGGGAATTAGTGATAGTGATTTCAGCTAAACGAGTGTTTCTTGTGAAAGTCAGACCAGGGGTCATAGATTGGAGCTCAGACGAGTACTTGCCATGAAAATAACGATAAAGCGCAGATAGGCTCGCAGCGTCTCTTCAGTGGGAAAGAGGTTGCAGGGAAGAGGAAAGGGCATCCCCCACTAGGCCACGCAATCTATTTTGAACTATGTCAAGGCAGAATAAACCTTTTTTCTGTTTTATAGCTATACTAGCGGTATTTATCCAGCATACAATCGGATTCAAAAAGGCCCTCTGCAAAACAATGACACATTAGAGAAAACAGTTTTAACGTTAACAAAATAATTATCGAAAATTCATTTAATGACAAAGTCAATATGTAGCACATGATTGTTAAATCATTTTGAGCGTATTGATCCAGATCATGTGGATATCTTACAGCAGTTTAGGTTAATAGTTGTTAGAACCGCCCCCCCAACACTAATATCCTTGAAATATTTGTTGCAAAATGTTTTCTAATATACATTTCTTGAAGAAAAATAAATGTTTCTTTCATATAATTTTACTTATAGTATAACATTACACACCGGTTAGCATGTAGACACCGTTGAAAGTAAAAACAAAACAAAAAACAACAACGAATGAATTCAACTGCTTTTTCCCGTTGAAACAACAGGCATTTATTTACAGGTACTTTACAGAATAATGCTTTACTCTGTTGCGTCGAAAACTCCCTTCTTGTGCGGTTATGTTTAACATACGTTTTTTTCCTGTCGCTCTCGGGCCATCTATGTAACACGTTTCTCTCTGTGGTTTGATAATCATTTTCTTTCCTCCTTCCTCACACAGGACTCGGTCATTTGCATACAGCTGCTGATATTGCTATACGTACGTCCGAGCTCTGTTACAATAACAAATCATATCTTGTATTAAAGTTATATTTTCAGCATTTCGAATTTATCGTTTGGAAACGTTGGCGTCGATTTTTTCCAGCAACTTTTCAGACTGCTTAGCGTAAACTGCCAGAGGATTCCAACGCAACTTTAGATCAGGTTTTGCACGAGTACTATTTTTGGAAGCACAAAGATAGTGGAAATTCTCAAGTAGTTAAATGAAAAATCGAAATCTGGCCAAGGGTGTGGAGGAGAGATGAAATAGACATGTGCACATCAATGGAATTTCGCTTCTGCATCGGAATCACATTATCCGAGAGATGAGGGTTGTTCTCCATTGACAAGCTGAGGCAAGATAATTCGGTATACAAAAACTAGCGGTTTTTTTTTTTTTTTTTTTTTTTTACACATGCATCACCACATTATCAAGGCCAAGAAGCTACTCGAGGATAAGGGTTAAAAAGTATACAGTAGAAATTGGACAATATAGTAATCATTAGTAATGAAAATTCGGTAAATTTTTTAAACTTATATGGAACGGCTCATCAAGAACTTATTTACGTTAGACTTGAAGACAACCATATTGTAGTCAGCCGGAAAGCAGGAAAACGGAAGACAATTCCACAGGCGTGCAGTTCTAAGAAAGAAGCTTTGTTCATGGAATCTACGTTTAGGTTTAGGCACAGATAAAGAGTGGGGGGAATTATTGATAGTGTTTTCAACTAGAGGAGTGTTTCCTGCGATAGTTTGGCGAGAGGGGGGGGACCATAGACTGAAGCTCAATCGCACACTTTCCACGAAAATAACGATACAGCAGAGACAAACTCGCCACATCTCTTCTGTGAGATAGAGGTTGCAGGGAAGAGAAAAGGACATCTTCGAGGCTACGAAGTCTATTTTGTTTTGAAGCATTTTTATTCTATCTATCATACTAAGTTGCCGTGTTTTATTATTTGCATTGCTGTTATATACGTATACTAGCTGTATATACCCGGCATTGCCAGGTTGAAAAAATATTCGTGGGCGAACGGTTTAGTCACATACTATTTAAGATACATTAAATATCCAAACTTCTCACGATTTTCATGAAATTTAGGAGTCATGGAAGCATAAAATACATCAATTTTACTCGACGAAAATTAAAAAGGAGATAGCTTAAAAGAGAAATAAATACCACAGCTTAAGTAAATAAACTTACTTCTGTATTTAAAGGCGACTGGTGTAGGCTTTTAATAATGAAATTAGATTAGATTAAATATAAATTTAAAATAAATTAATAAACCAAATCAAAATAATATTTAAATAGTATACTGAAGGCAATTCAATTGCAAGAAACAGTTAATAACATAGAGCTAATTATTAGCATAGATTGTCTTTAATGCAATATGCAAATGAGGTTGCTTCTTGAATGTAGATTTTTTAAAAATAAATAATATGTATAGAAATCATACTGGAGTAGAAGTATATAAAATTCTGTTTTTAGTATGAGAATTAACTTGTGAAACTATAACCTTTTTTTTACATATTAATCAAATTATGAATAATCAAACAAACAGGTAGAGAGCTTTATTATAATAGATTAATACGAGCCTTTCCCTATAGTGGTCAGGGTTAGGGATAGGGTTATTATAATAGATTAATACGAGCCTTTCCCTATAGTGGTCAGGGTTAGGGATAGGGTTATTATAATAGATTAATACGGCCTTTCCATATAGTGGTTAGGGTTAGGGATAGGATTATTATAATAGATTAATACGAGCCTTTCCCTATAGTGGTCAGGGTTAGGGATAGGATTATTATAATAGATTAATACGGCCTTTCCATATAGTGGTCAGGGTTAGAGATAGGGTTATTATAATAGATTAATACGGGCTTTCCATATAGTGGTAAGGGTTAGGGATAGGGTTATTATAATAGATTAATACGGGCTTTCCATATAGTGGTCAGGGTTAGGGATAAGGTTATTATAATAGATTAATACGGCCTTTCCATATAGTGGTCAAGATTAGGGATAGGGTTATTATAATAGATTAATACGGCCTTTCCATATAGTGGTCAGAGTTAGGGATAGGGTTATTATAATAGATTAATACGGCCTTTCCATATAGTGGTCAGGGTTAGGGATAGGGATATTATAATAGATTAATACGGCCTCTCCATATAGTGGTCAGGGTTAGGGATAGGATTATTGTAATAGATTAATACGGCCTTTCCATATAGTGGTCAGGGTTAGGGATAGGGTTATTATAATAGATTAATACGGGCTTTCCATATAGTGGTCAGGGTTAGGGATAGGGTTATTATAATAGATTAATACGGGCTTTCCATATAGTGGTCAGGGTTAGGGATAGGGTTATTATAATAGATTAATACGGCCTTTCCATATAGTGGTCAGGGTTAGAGATAGGGTTATTATAATAGATTAATACGAGCCTTTCCCTATAGTGGTCAGGGTTAGGGATAGGATTATTATAATAGATTAATACGACCTTTCCATATAGTGGTCAGGGATAGGGATAGGGTTATTATAATAGATTCATACGGGCTTTCCATATAGTGGTCAGGGTTAGGGATAGGGTTATTATAATAGATTAATACGGCCTTTCCATATAGTGGTTAGGGTTAGGGATAGGATTATTATAATAGATTAATACGAGCCTTTCCCTATAGTGGTCAGGGTTAGGGATAGGATTATTATAATAGATTAATACGGCCTTTCCATATAGTGGTCAGGGTTAGAGATAGGGTTATTATAATAGATTAATACGGGCTTTCCATATAGTGGTAAGGGTTAGGGATAGGGTTATTATAATAGATTAATACGGGCTTTCCATATAGTGGTCAGGGTTAGGGATAAGGTTATTATAATAGATTAATACGGCCTTTCCATATAGTGGTCAAGATTAGGGATAGGGTTATTATAATAGATTAATACGGCCTTTCCATATAGTGGTCAGAGTTAGGGATAGGGTTATTATAATAGATTAATACGGCCTTTCCATATAGTGGTCAGGGTTAGGGATAGGGATATTATAATAGATTAATACGGCCTCTCCATATAGTGGTCAGGGTTAGGGATAGGATTATTGTAATAGATTAATACGGCCTTTCCATATAGTGGTCAGGGTTAGGGATAGGGTTATTATAATAGATTAATACGGGCTTTCCATATAGTGGTCAGGGTTAGGGATAGGGTTATTATAATAGATTAATACGGGCTTTCCATATAGTGGTCAGGGTTAGGGATAGGGTTATTATAATAGATTAATACGGCCTTTCCATATAGTGGTCAGGGTTAGAGATAGGGTTATTATAATAGATTAATACGAGCCTTTCCCTATAGTGGTCAGGGTTAGGGATAGGATTATTATAATAGATTAATACGACCTTTCCATATAGTGGTCAGGGATAGGGATAGGGTTATTATAATAGATTCATACGGGCTTTCCATATAGTGGTCAGGGTTAGGGATAGGGTTATTATAATAGATTAATACGGCCTTTCCATATAGTGGTTAGGGTTAGGGATAGGATTATTATAATAGATTAATACGAGCCTTTCCCTATAGTGGTCAGGGTTAGGGATAGGATTATTATAATAGATTAATACGGCCTTTCCATATAGTGGTCAGGGTTAGAGATAGGGTTATTATAATAGATTAATACGGGCTTTCCATATAGTGGTAAGGGTTAGGGATAGGGTTATTATAATAGATTAATACGGGCTTTCCATATAGTGGTCAGGGTTAGGGATAAGGTTATTATAATAGATTAATACGGCCTTTCCATATAGTGGTCAAGATTAGGGATAGGGTTATTATAATAGATTAATACGGCCTTTCCATATAGTGGTCAGAGTTAGGGATAGGGTTATTATAATAGATTAATACGGCCTTTCCATATAGTGGTCAGGGTTAGGGATAGGGATATTATAATAGATTAATACGGCCTTTCCATATAGTGGTCAGGGTTAGAGTTAGGGTTATTATAATAGATTATTACGGCCTTTCCACATAGTGGTCAGGGTTAGGGATAGGGTTATTATAATAGATTAATACGGCCTTTCCATATAGAGGTTAGGGTTAGGGTTATTATAATAGATTAATACGGACTTTCCATATAGAGGTTAGGGATAGGGTTATTATAATAGATTAATACGGCCTTTCCATATAGTGGTTAGGGATAGGGTTATTATAATAGATTAATACGGCCTTTCCATATAGTGGTTAGGGATAGGGTTATTATAATAGATTAATACGGCCTTTCCATATAGTGGTTAGGGTTAGGGTTATTATAATAGATTAATACGGCCTTTCCATATAATGGTGCAGGCAGTTAGATATATAGCTGGTTAAAATGTTGTTTAGGAAAGCAATTCAAATATAGTGATGTTGACAATTGTTTTCCCGCTAATATAAGGTCAAGTAATAAACAAACTGTTAACATTGTAGTCTTCTAAAAATGTGTTTATTTTCACATGGGTTTTAGGAAATAAAACTCTCTGTAAAGAGACTAAGACGTTATTGTTTTACAATCCTGGTCTCGGCTAAATAGATCTAACCTGTTCACCTGTCAACCTCGATTGAATAAATAGCTTAACTCGTTGGCATTTTGAGACGCTAACAGCATCGAAAGGATTTTATGTGTCTCCTCGCGAGAATAAATTGTACTATAATATATGAGTGTTAGGCTTCCTCTAAAAAGGGATCTTAATCATTGTGTGACGCACACAAGTTACAAAGTAAAGTTCGGGTCATTTAAAGAAGATGTTAAACCATAAAAATCCAGACATTTCATCGTGATAGTCTACACTAAAAAAAAAATAAATTTTTCTTTAAAATTTTAAGTTTGGATGTTAAACTAAGTTAAAAATAGACAGAAAACAACGAAAACGTCTCATTCTGGAACGTTTATAACATTTTAAAAATAAACAACATAAAATCGTCTAGAAAGCAGAAAAATATACTGCAGAAATAAATTCAAGTCGGGAGTTATTTGACCTGCAATTTGTTTTATCAGTGCCCTCAACAACTTGGAATCGACCTTTAGTTTTTTCTCGCTCCCTTACACACACACACACACACACACACACACACACACACACACACACACACACACATATATATATATATACATATATATATATATATACACACATACACTATCAACCAAGCTCTAGCCCTGTGTCATCGCCGAAATGTTATATATATATATGCATCTATATATATGCATCTATATATATATATATATACATATATATATGCATCTATCTATTTATCTATATATATATGCATCTATATATATATATGCATCTATATATATATATGCATCTCTCTATATATACACATCTACATATATATATACATCTATATATATGCATCTATATATATATGCATCTATATATATGCATCTATATATATATCTGCATCTATATATATATATGCATCTATATATATATATGCATCTATATATATATATATATGTATATATATATGCATCTATCTATATATATGCATCTATCTATATATATATATGCATCTATGTATATATATGCATCTATATATATACGCATCTATATATATATATAGGCATCTATATATACATATATATCTATATATATATAGATGCATCTATATATATATGCATCTATATATATATATGCATCTATATATATATATATATGCATCTATATATATATATAAGTTAACGAGAAAATCTAATGAGCTATTAAACGTTTTTGAGGAAATTGATAAAGCAAATCGCAAGTTGAATAATTCCCGCCTTTAATCTCTCTCTCTCTCTCTTTCCTTCTGTCTCCTCGCTCTCTCTTGCTCTCTCTCTCTCTCTTTCTCTCTCTCTCTCTATATATATATATATATGTATAGAGAGAGAGAGAGGGAGAGAGAGAGTTATGATCAAAATTATTGAGCACATATGAAAAAAATAGATAAGATTTTAAACATACGCAGTTAAAGGTGAAAAATTGTACAGTGAACAGGTGAGAACAAATGTAAAATATTTAACAATAATATGTGTTTTCTTTAAAAACTCGTTCAAGAGTTTTAACTTAGTTTTCTACTAAATTCATTCCAATATTCAAAATGATTCATTGTCATACTAAAAGTTTTTTCTCAGGTAATATTTCATTCTTGCGAGTATCCATAATAGTTTATTTAATTGAAAATGTCTCCAAAGAAGCAGCTTTCAAAAATTAAAAGGCGAAAATTGTTGCTTTATCTGTAGAAGTATATTCTCAGTTAGAAATTGCCAGGAAGGTGGAATGTTCAGGGAATGGAGTTCAAACATCGATTGAAAGGTACAAGAAAACAAAATCTTTCAAAAGCAGAAAAGGACAAAGACGTAAAGAGTCTACAACCCACAGTGAAGATAGTTATTTGAAAAGAGCATCCCCTTGCAAGAAATGTTCTTCAGAGCTTGCTGCTGAACTTAGGGCGGATGTAAACAAAAACATATTAGCTCGAACAGTGAGAAACAAATTATTAGAAGATGGATTAAAAGGATGCAAAGCGAGGAGGAAGCCACACTTATCTTAGGCCAATATAAAAAAAAATGAAAATTGGACACTTCATGATTGGGCCAAATTTGTATCGTCAGACGAACGTAACTTTGTGAAAGTTAACAGCTTCTATTTCCTAAACTTTGAAAGGAACTATTGAAATTCTTTCACGAATAACATTTATTCAAAAATTATAGCAAATTCTCATTATTTTCATCAGATCTTTAGAACCTCTGGAGCGGTTTATGTTCCCCGTAGGGAAGGACAGGCATTTCATCCATTACTGTGTAGCTTCAATTGTCAAATTTGGAAGAGTAAGCGTACAAGTTTGGGGCTACATACTGACATGCTGGACCAGGTTTACTAAACCTCATTAACTAAAATATTTAATAATAATAATATTTCATGTGATGTAATCTTCAAACAAGACAATGCCCCATGCCATACCTCAAAAGTTTCAATGGGTTGGTTTAAGAAAAAAAGGATTACAATAATGAAGTGGACCCTTCAATCCCAGACCTAAATCCTATTGGAACTTTATGGTCTCATCGAGGAAAAAGAGTGAGAATGCACAAATGTTCCTCAAAAAAGCAGTGACCAAACTTCACGAAGAGTCGCATAAAATAGATTCTACCACCTGCAACAATTTAGTCAATAATATCCAAAAACGAATAAACGCTGTTATAAAGGCACAAAGAGAACATGCCAAATATTGATTGTTGTTAGAATACATTTATTGATGTTACCCCACTGTTATTAATTTGAATATATGTTTGAATCATAATTTCGATTTTTCATTGGTGTTTCATAATTTTGACCAAGGCTGTATATATATATATATATATATATATATATATATATATATATATATATATATATATATATATATATATATCATATATACTTGCTGTAGTGACACTTACATGTTCTCTTGAAACTCTACAACTGTGGATCGGGTCTTCCCTCATCGTTGGAAAATTGCCACTATTTCCCACTCCGTTCTTCCCTAAATTTTTAAATCATTGATTAATTATTTACCGCAAAATGCTAAACTTCTTTCGGAAATTATAGGCGAGTCCGTTCAACTGCTAATATCCGAACCATAGTCTCGGAAAGCATTTATCATACACTGAACGAAGCTAGTGGATCTTGACCAGTAATGCTTGATATATTCAAAGGCTTTTACAAAGTCTGACATGAAAGTATTCCCATGAAAATTCGTACGATTTACTGGACAAATATCTCTACTATTATACTTCCCCTCCTTTATGTGTGTGTGAGGTCGTTTGGAACAAATGTACTCTCTCTCTCTCCCTCTCTCTCTCTCTCTCTCTCTCTCTCTCTCTCTCTCTCTATATATATATATATATATATATATATATATATATATAGGGCGAATGAACTCTTTTTTTGGGTCAACGGCCAACTAGCATAGTGTATATTTGTGTGTGTGTGTGTGTATGTGTATTGGGGTGGAGAGGGCTCCCGTAAGCCGTGGTGAAGGCAACCATTCTAGGAGAAGCAAATCTCTGATTTAAAAAACAAAGCGGGAGACCAGTACTCGCATTAAGCTGGTCTGCAGTTTAATTTGCTGCTGGCTATCTTGCTCTTGCTTGTTGCTGGATCTCAACATTTTGAACCGAGAGAGAGAGAGAGAGACTTAGCTGTCGTACAAAGTTAAGAGGCTGTAACATCATCTTTGTATAGATACTCCCTCAGGCATTTTGGCTCATGGATTTTAAATGTCTGAGGGAGTGGCACTCGTCTGACAAGACGTTGCAATCATATATATATATATATATATATATATATATCTTGCAGTTTTCTTACATAGATTTTATATAGGAATATCTTCGATAAGTATCGAGAATCGGTAAAAGAAAAGTGAGGAAATGAGCTTCATATACTGAGCATCAAAACTTCACACGTGTTCACGATTCGCCAATGCGAGCATTGTTGACACATCTAACCAACCAGTTGCTCCTCCCTGTAAGACAAAGTAAAAAGCAAAAAAAAAAAAAATTAATAGGTCCTACACTATCAACCAAGCACTAGTTCTGTCCCATCGCCGAAATATTACATCCCTGTAACTGCTGTACGAGAATTTAATGAAATATGCTGTGATACACTTGTCATACTCGTGCCCTTTCGACCCAAGTGTTTAGCAGTAAAATCTTACCCATTTACTTTAAAGGTATAGAGATGGCCTAAAATTGCTAATATTCAATGTAGCCACCTTCCACTTCATCATCGCCTCGATACGGGCCCGGAACTGGAAGCATGCCTTTTCCTCAAACTGGCAGAGCTCAGCGATTACTCGGCGGATGGCAACGATCAGGCTGGCTTTGGTGTTGTGGAAGGTCATGTTGGTGATGTTCTCGACGTATGACCAAACGAAGTAGTCCAACGGGTTAAGGCCGGGGAAGAAGCGGGGCAAGTGAGAGAAAGATGCAAAGTCGTAGAATTCCCTTGTAGCAAAGTCTGGGTCTCTTTTGACTTGTTGGCCGGGCCAGAGTCCTGTTGATAAACAGTGTCTGCCAGCAGCCACCAGATTGCACCAGGGGACCATCACACTTCTCAGCACACCCAGTACACTTTGGTGTAAACTTTCAAGCTGACTTCGAAGATGTGAGGTGGCATGATGCGGTCCTCACTTGAAACCATACCAAAGACCATTACCTTAGCCGGAAACTTCATTGAACTATGCCCTCAAGTGTTTAACCCTTTGGATTTGCATTTTTAAGGTGCTAGCAATGGTCCTGTTGTCATAACTTGGATCGGTAGAGAGCATGAGTTGTGCAGTAGCCATCTCCGATCGTGCTTGTTGAACAGTGTACCACTTTCAGACATGATAGAAGACTCCTATAGCGATCGGGATTTGTACACACCTGGTAACTAGTAGATGGCTGCAACAAAAAAAGAAAACTGATTTTCCTCAAACGGAAATGGAATAATGCCGTCTTTTCTAGGGCGACAATGTTATCATTTCACCTTGTATTATAACACATTTAAAACCCAAAATCTAGTCATAAAATGTTCCTCTATCCTCAAACCACTAGAACGAGCCAACGTTATACGACTTCGTGCAATAAGTAATGCCCCTGACCCGCTTCCAATTGTCTGATCTAGCTGAAATTTTACATGTGCAATGATTTATATCCCTACGGGTTATGTAGCAAATTACAGCTCTGAACTAATTGGGGTTTCTGTTTTACAGGTGTTTGAACTGAGACAGGTGTGAAATGGAACCGATTGAATGTCGAGCAGTGATCCGGTTTTTGTATTTGAAAGGACGCACATCACAGGAGACTTTTGATGAAATGAAAGAAACTTATGCTGATAATGCCCCATCATATGACCTTGTAAAACGTTGGCATCGTGAATTCAATCATGGCCGGAAGTCTGTGGAAACAGCTCCCAGACCTGGTCGCCCCCTTCTGCCATTGATGAGACATCTGTCCATGGAGTTGAGGCTGCCATTTTGGAAAATCGGCACATTACTATTCGCCAAATAGCCCAAGATGTCTAAATTAGTACATTCATATAATTCATGACCATTTGCATATGTATAAGGTGTCTGCCAGATGGATTCCCAGGTTGCTCACACTATTACAGAAGCGAGAACGCGTCGAGTGCTTGAGGATGAATTTGGAGATGTGCCAAGAAGATGAGTCAAAGTTTTTCAAAAGACTGATTACACAGGATGAAACCTGGGCCCATCACTATGATCCAGAGACCAAAACCCAGTCAATGCAGTCGAAGCACTTGGACTCACAACCTCCAAAGAAGGCAAGGGTGCAGCCCTCCGCTGGCAAGGTCACGCTCACAGTATTCTGGAACCAGGACGGAGTAGTGATGACAGATTTCATGGCAAAGGGTACCACAATTACAGAAGCCTATTATGCTTACCTTCTGAGGAAATTAAGGGAAGCTATGAAAATCAAGAGGCAGGGCAAGATCAGCAAATGTACCCTCCTCCTGCAGGACAACGCTCCAGTCCACAACTCGCATGTCGCCAGATCAGAAACACGGGCGTATGGTTATGAAATCCTCCCCATCCTCCCTACTCTCCTGACCTTGCACCCTTTAACTTTCAGCTCTTCCTAGCCATGAAGTTGTTTTTGAAAGGAAAGCGTTTCCCAGATGATGCAGCCTTGATTTCTGAAGTCTCGTCGTGGCTGGAGGACCAACCTGGTGTGTTCTACAAAAACGGACTCCAGAGCTGCATCAAACGATGGGAGAAATGCATAACTCTGGGTGCTTCCTATGTAGAGAAAGAGTAATAACTGTGCCAAGTTTCGTTGCTTTACTTCTATTGGAAGTGGTCCAGGGGCATTAATTATTGTACACCCCTCGTATATAAGTTCAAATGCTCCTACAAAATCCTATAAAACAATAAAACTAATAGTGACGTTGATTACGTCTGTTATACAATCACTACCCTATCACGCCGCCTTACCAAGCATAATACCCATTCTAGCTCAATATTACATTTACAACAAAAGAAATAAGTGCCCGCTCAGAAGTTAGATAAATTTAAGTCAGCAACACATAAATAATACACCTCGAAACCAATGCCAAGAAGATAAAAATACTTGAAGCGTTATACATTTAAACGCAAAAACTTGACATCAATCAAATCGCATTTAATTCCAGTGCAAACATATTCAAAGGTTTATCGTAACCTCTTCCCTCTAAGTGACATAGTGGTGACAACCAAGTTGGGCACTTCCACCTCCGCATCGGGCCCTCACAGCATTCGCATGCATTCACCGTGCTACTATAAAACATCTACCAGCCCTCTTCACAAATAATATTCACACGTCTTTCCTGATAATGTCTTCTTGGAAATACGAAAAGCACAATTGAGACAAACTTTGAACTACATCTGGAAACTATATTCATTATTTCGATCTACACACCAATATAATCATCAGAAAAATTGGACAAATTAAAAGAGTTCTCTATTTTCTTTAATAACGTTTGTTTTTATATATAATAATATGAATTGTTTTCTCTTTTTCTGATGAGAAGCATTTGGCTTCGAAATACTTTGATCTGAAGATGTTCTTTTTCATTTTTTCTCACTCGCTTTCTTATTGACCTGATATATATATATATATTTTTTTTTACACGGTGGTCACTACTTATCAAGGCCCGGAAGCCACTCAGGGATAAGGGTTATTGCAAGTACAGTACGTTAGTGTGGATATTTGATGAAGTGTTTACTTAAGAGGGCGGTTCATTAGGAATTTGTTAACGTAGGATTTGAAGACATCCAAGTTGTAGTTAGGTGGGAAGCAGGCAGACGGAACAGAGTTCCATAGGCGTGCAGTTCTAAGAAAGAAGCTTTGTTCATGGAATCCACGTTTTGATTTAGGCACAAATAAAGAGTGGGGGAATTTTTCACAGTGGATTCAGCTAGACGGGTGTTTTTCGTGAAAGATTGGCGAGGGGGGACCAGAGATTGGAGTTCAGACGAGCACCTGCCATGGAAATAACGATAAAACAAGGATAGGCTCGCAACGTCTCTTCTGTGGGAGAGAGGTTGCAGGGTAGAGAAAAGGGCATCCCCCACTACTAAGTCACGAAGTCTATTTTGTACTCTGTCAAGGCAGGATAGGCTGTTTTTAGCAGCTCCTGGCCAGATATATATCTATAAAGTGAAATGCCTGTGTGTGTCTGTGTGGGTCTCTGTGTGTATATTTCCCTACAAAACTACTCTGTCAATTTTCAGTCTACACACTCGAGATTTGACACTAGAAGTATTTAGATTTTGAAAAATGTTTTAAATCGGTTTACGGTCAGAATTTTGGCTGTCTAGTGATCAAAGTTCAACGATTTGACTTTTGAAAACTCTATCAAACTTCTCCGCCAACTTTTGGTCTTAACACTTGAAATTTTAGATGTATGTTACTTGGACATACATCCAACTTTTTAATTTGATTTGAACCCAAAACATTAAATATTATGGGGTCAAAATTAGAGTCAAAGTTTTTAAAAATCTGGTCTCTGCGGCCTCTACCAAATTACTGTCAATTTTTGGTCTAAACATTTGAAATTTTACATGAAGTGGATTTAGATAAAGGGCAAGTTTTTCAATCGGTTTTTGGCCGAAAATTTGGCTGTCAAAGTTCAAAAGATTTTACTTTTGTTGTCTCTAGCAAATTATGTGCCCAATTTTGGGTCCAAATTCTTGAAATATTACATAAAGGGTATTCAAACATGCATGAAGGTTTTTATCAGTTTTGGGGCGAAAATTTGACTGCCAAGAGGTCAAAGTTGAAAGAGTTGACCATGGCAGACTCTACTACTTGATATTTTAAATGAAAATTACTTGGACATGAGCCAAGCATTTTAATATATACATATATACATATGCACAAAATGTTATGAACAGTACATAGGGTCCGTGTAAAGCCGGGCTGAACTCCTAATAATATGATGTTCTTTGTAACTTTATTCCTTATATATATATATATATATATATATATATATATATATATATATATATATATATATATATATAGTTATAAATCTCAAATGACCTAGTAACTGGTGTGGTAACCCAACATCCGGTTTACGACTTACGGTTGGGCTTGCGTACATAAACAAATGATCAACGCGACAATAAAACGTATTGTTCTACTGTGTACTGTTACTTACCCATATATCGAACACTACAGTGTTTGAAATACATACATATATATATATATATATATATATATATATATATATATATATATATAAACATTCTTCGGTATTAAAGAGTAAACGATTATTTTTCCTAATCTCTATGGGTTTACTGTCACATTGACCCTTCCTCTTTCTTCCAAATTTAAAATGTTTTGCGTTGTCCATCGTTCTTTTCTCTTCTAAGACGTGTGCACTATGCGTTACCTCATTAATAACATCTATTTCTTCAATCGCTGCTTCGTATCGTCTTGCTGCCAGCGTCTTCTTGCCGTTTTGTTTCCTTGTGTTCCGTTCGTCTCCGTGACTAGTATCTGCTCTTCGTAGTATTTCAATGATTTATATTTAGAACAATTAAGATAAGACCTATTCTGAAAATGGAGGTTTATTGAGAGAAAACATATTAAGTAAACCTAAGCACAATATACACTTAGTGTAGAAGAGAGAAAGTAATATTAACCTAAGTAACTATAGAAGATAGTTAGACAGATAGGCAGATAAGCGGATAGCGCGCATAACCGCGTGCTATCCTTATAGTTTTATCATTGTTAGAAAATGTCAATAGTGGTCGTTCTCTTCCAGTTCCAAGCCAGTCTCCTCCTTACATAAAATAACCCTACACCAATGGAGATTAAGTTCGCTAGTATGAATTTTGACACTCAGAACCATTCCCAGAGATGAGTGGCATAAAGTTGTGGCTGCCGGCAGAAGTCACATGGTAAACAAAACAGTCAAACGATGACCAATGACGTCACGTTATTTAACTGAGAGAAGATTTTCAAATGAGTCTCTCAATGAAAACCGTGTGAATGATTCCTCGCCAATAATCTAGTAATAATATAAGCACAGTATTCCCTCGATATTTCTGTCAAACCACGTCACTTATTTTAGTAAGTTTGAAAATTAAGTAGCATACAATAAGCTAAGATGTTATTAGTTTTTCTCTACCTACTATGCCCATTCTCTCCAAATGTAACCTTGAAGAAAACCCAGCGAATGTCTCCTTATGTCCGGCAGTCATTAGGCAAAACGGCGACGATAAGGATAATAAATGACTCCGTATAAACACCTCTCGCTTATGTATGAAAAACTCTGTTTTGCTATTGAGATCATTACATCCCTAAAATCTTATTTTAGGCCAAGTGATGTCACGTCCGGAAGAACCCCCCCCCCCCGCCGCATATTTTTCTGAGCCATGATCCCGTCTGACCTCATTTGATTGTTTTTGGATTTTAACAGCCACTTATTCTGTCGACGGCTTTAGCAATCCTTTGCCGGTCATGAACTCCACCTTGCCTTATTTCCTCTGTTTCCTGTTCCCTTCTACATTGTCAACAAACGAGTGAATCATTATTTTACACATAAAACACACTGTCTTGTGATCTTGCTCATCCCAATATGCAAGAACCTCTCTGCCTAAATCTAAACGCAGATTTCATGAACAAAGTTTTTTTCCTACAACTACCCGCGCGTGGAACACTTTCAGTGGCGTGCTTCTCGGTTTACTATACTTGTATAGCCTTCAAGTCCAATGTAAAGAAGTTCTTGCTGGACCGTCCCCTCAAATAATTAAATTCTTCCCAAGTTACATCATTAATGACACTAAACGACCATTTTACATTCGTCAACTCTTATCCTCGAGTTGCCATTGGGCCTTGAGACGTGCTGAGTTCTTGATAAATTGTTTTTCTTAAAGGTCTGGTGATTTTTAAATGATTAACAATTTGCTTTCGGGAGAAGATCACAGTGTAGTATCTATTCTTTTTTGTCCTCGATCGGTGGAGGAGAAATCCTTCATGACTTAGACAATTTTAATTTTTGTTTCTATCCAGAGTGCCTATGTTTGTGGAGCTGAATTTACCCCACATTAAAAACCGACCTTGTGTCTAACTCTGCCCTTGTGGGGAGGCAAGTAAGTAGGGACAATTTTCTTGACGTTGCTGACAATGTGTTTATTTAGTTATCGCCAGGAGTTTAGACACACGTTCAAGTTTGGTTTGGAAAGTAAAACCCACTAGGAAACTCGCACTCTGGCCGACACAAATGCTTGAGACGCCCCGTTAGAATTCCCTATAGAGTCGTATCAAGGGAATAACAATAAACTAACCCCTTTACAAAGAGTAGTTAAGGTGGATGCATCTAAAATGCATCTAAAAGCATAAAAACAACTCTATAAGGGTGCCGTCTGTATTTTGCCATGTAAATCTGTAACGCGTAACAAATAATTTTTATTTGTATGTTTTGCCTTTTCCGACATTTAAGCCTAGCAATTTCCTCTAGGAATATAACGTGGAAGATTATGTGAAGCTTGACATATGTTTTCATAACTTATTACCTAGTTATACTCACGTATTGACCAATCATTACAAAAATACTTAAATCGATACATAAATACACACAGAATTATATCTGCTTATAATATTTTATGTTCATGCATGAATTATATTATTTTCATAATGAAAACAAGTGCATAAATTGCACGTTATTGTTTTATTATCACTTTCTTTTTTCAAAAAGATCAAAACATTTCTGTATTTTAATACAATAAAGTAAAATTTACAAAACTCACATATATAAAATTCGTCGTCATCCTTCGATATATTTTAAGTCGATGTGACCTATTATGACTTGATTCAACTTCCGGTGATACATAAAACTTACGTCGCGTAAAACTCTAAAGTCTGAAACAGACGGCAAATTTTTCTTTTTTTTTTATATGCGTTCATTTTTCTTTTCATATTTGTAGAGCAA
>NC_136492.1:66475150-66575150 GCF_053919585.1 Euprymna scolopes
TACCATAATTCTTCGAAATTCCGAATGTTGGCAGCCATGTCCCTTCAAATGTTGTGATATGGAGCTAGAGTCAGAGAGGTGGAGAGCCAATCTTCGCGACAATGTGTTAGTTGTTGAACCAACGTAGCTACTAATATTTGAGATATACTCTCCTATTGAGCAACTAAATTTGTAAACTACATTGGTCCTTTCCAACAGGTCATTTGTTTGCGAAATGTTGTTTTTCATTACAAGACTTGTTGTCTCTCTCTCTCTCTCTCTCTAATTTAAAGAAATTTGGAATTAAATTAAGTAAATAAAAAAATTTACGACAAATTAATTATTCAACATTAAATATTAATGTATTATTAGACAAGGAATACTTTAAATTTTGTATTTCTTGTCGAATAATAAATTTCTCGTATTATTTTAATTTACTGAATTTAATTCCAAATTTTTGTTGATATATATATGTATATATATATATATATATATATTTTGTTGATATATATATATATATATATATATCAACAGAAATTTTGAATTAAATTCATTAAAATAAAACAATACGAGAAATTTATTATTCGACAAGAAATACACAATTTAAAGTATTCCTTGTCTAATAATACATTAATATTTAATGTTGAATAATTAATTTTTCGTAAATTTCTTTGTTTACTTAATTTAATTCCAAATTTCTTTGCATATATATATATATATATATATATATATATAATTTACTGAAATTAACTTCATTTTTATACTATTACTCTATCTCGTATATTGAGCTTTTGTATCTTATTGAGATTCTCTTATAAATATTGATACTAATATTTATATAGACTTTAATCCTACAATCTGTAATCTCAAAGTATTCTAAAATTTCTCATATATATATATATATATATATATATATATATATATATATATATATATATATTTATGATAATTTAGCTATATTCCAAGGTTTTATTTATCAGAACAATCAGTTCCATTAAAACTTCGGTACATTTCTTTACACTTCTGTTTTCAATTACGTTGAACGATCAATATATGTAATATAAAAAATATATCAACATCGAATTTGTTTTTTATGTAATCATAAAAAAAAAAACAGATTTTTTTCTTAAAGATAAAGAAGCATGTACATGTAATGTTGAAAATCAAAGAATTCTTACCGTATATTTATTTAGGTTGGCATCACCCTTTCCATATCTCTTTTTTGTATGAGCTTAAATTATATAATATTTGTATTTGTTTTGATATCTACACAAATGCATGAAACATTTATTTTTTAAATAATAAGTATTATATATAGTATGTGTCAATTACGGTTAAATATTCGAGGTTTTTTTTAAGTTGTGGGTTCGAAACTAATTTTCTAAATATCCTGAACGTATTTCAAAATTTGGTCAGTCATCTCAGTTTTTTGCGCGCGGGGGGGGGTATCGTATCCTTTATTAGTCTTATATATTAAAATTGTTCATTATTTTCTTTTTGGTCAAAGGTTCGAAGTGTATACACTTTAAAACTTAAGAATATTTTATTAATACTCATTTTCTATTATCAGTAAAGATTACTCATAGAAGGGCATTCATTAGTTAATTTGTCCCAGAAATGTTAATTCATATCAGAATCATTTTTTTCAATTCTAAAGGACATAATCTGCTTACAAAATTGTCGTAGTTATTTTTCCTTAAATTACGCTTATTAATGTCATTCGTTTTTTCCAGTAAGTTGTCAATGTAAGTTATTACTTACAACAGAATTTATGGATTAGTTTTTTTTATAAAATATTTTAACCACTTTTCTTTCTCATAATATAATGGCGTAAAAAATTTACATCTATATCCTTTTTTAAATTCTATATCTTAAATTACCTATAAATCACTTGTTTATTTTTATTTTTGTAATTTATTTATAAAAATTTATCAAATGATTCTACCTTCCAATCACCCTACTATTTAATTTTATTTTTCTTATTTATAATTAGTATGCTCTATGCAAACAATTTTGGATCCCTTCCTGTTTTGTATTTAATAGGCTTTCGTTAGGTATATGGTATAATTCTATGGTGAAAGAATTACATCTTCTAGATTTTCCTCGTGCATATTTTTTGCTCCCTCTAATATTGACCATTTTAACTTATACTCTGCGTTACTTCTACGAAGGTCCTTTACCCAATTAACCAGAGATGTTAATTTCCTGTTGGTATCGTTTCTAAGTTTTCTAAATAATGATGTATGGCTTCGGAATCTCTCCTTGAATCTGCAGACAGTGGACCTATATATATATATATATATATATATATATATATATATATATGTATGTATGTGTGTGTGTGTGTGTGTGTGTGTATGTATATAGAGCGAGAGAAAATGAAGAAGGTCTATGACTTATATACGTAGATATTGATTGTGTTGCTTTTAGCATTGCAACTAAAGTATTGTTTTATGTATGAGTTAAAGTAAAAACTTTCTTTTTAGTTTTGTTTCCTAGTCTTTCATACATTTTCAAAAGTTTTCCCTTTTATATTTCTTCCTTTCCCCTTTCTATCTTTCTCTTTATTGAAATATGCCACCCTCTCTTTCTTTTTTGCCTTTCTTTCCATTTCTCCAGCTCAAACTTCTTTCTTTATCCCTTCCCCCTACCCATTTAAGTACCCGTAAAACATTGTCGACAAAGAACAAGTCGTGTCAAAATATGGAAAATGCCCCATTCTAAAACCCCTTGCAAACATCCGGGTTTTTTTTTTCAAAGCACAACGACAACTTCTGCCACTGTTGATTAATTTACACAAATCAACCCGACAATGGGTTTGTAGCTGTCTTTTTAAGGGGGGATAGCCGCTTATCAATGCCTAGTGGCCATTCGAAGATAAAGCATAGACATTTCAGTGATAATGTGTGATGGTGGGAAGTGGGTAGAATTTGATGATTTTAGAGTAAGGCTCAGCAAGAACTTGTTTATATTGGACTTGAAAACGACCAGGTTGTCATCTGCCGGGAAGGATATCCGCAGTATTGTGTTCAACAGATAGGCAGTTGTAAGAAAAAAAATTGCTCCTGAGATTTTCGTTTAGTTTTATGTACAGATAGAGGGTGAGGAAAATAGTTGATACTGGTTGTAGCTAGACGATGTTTGTTGCAAATGTTTTACTAGGGAATAACAGATTGATGCTTAGTCGAGCATCTGCCATGAAAATAGCAATCGTGTTGGAGTGTGGCTGTGTTCAATCATATAAGGTCAGCCCTCCCATGCTTTACCTTCATGCTGTCAAATGGTTAGTATGTTGCTAATCACCTAGCCCTTCCCAAGAGATAATCTGATTTTAATTAGTTGGTTTCTCAACACCACGCCTGATTTCTTGTTGATAAAGTATATCTGGATTTACTTACTAAAACATGTGTACGCACACACAATTGCGCTTAAGGGAACAACGAGGATACTGAAAAGAGCTCTCGGTTGGTTTCAATAAAAAGCAGGGCAATGTTGGCAGCTGGTTTGGCTGCCCTAAACCCAATGTTACAATCTTGAAAGGAAGAAAATTATTTAAAAAAAAACACACATACACACACGCACATAGATATTGGTGGTGAGACGATTTCAATATTTTCCCCGCTTCTGATAAAATTCCCGATTCTGTTTCAAATTCCCGATTCGGATACAACTATATAAATATATAAATATAAGTAGATGTTATTTGTTTTTGCGATACGTTTTGAATGAATTCAATTGTTTACGAAAGTGCATTTTTAGCTAAATGCGAGATATATAACAGCCAAATTTCTGGCCGAAAACCAATCACAAAGATTTTCTCCAATCTCAGTACCCTGTATATCAAATTTCGAGTCTGTAGACTTAAAATTGACAGAGTTATTCCGTAGGGAAATGTACACAGACACAGACACACACACGCACAGACACGTTCACTTTTATATATATATTAGCATTTCAGCCCGGCGTTACCCGGGTGTTTGGAAGTGTACGTTGAGCAAAAATAAAAAAGTGATCAATTTTTTTAAAACTTTGACCCCTGTTATGACCCCTTAACATTTATTGTTTTGAGCTCAAATCAAGTTATTTAGTTAGATCCATGTCCAAGGTACCTATATACAAAATTTCAAGTGTTTAGACAAAAAATTGTTGGAGGAGTTGCGTAGAGTTCTCAAAAGTCAAATCGTTGAAATTTGACCCTATAACAGCAAAATTTCTGACCGAAAACCAATCATAACGTTTTTCCCTAATCTCAGTACCCTGTATATCAAATTTCGAGTCTGTAGACTGAAAATTAACAGTTATTGCGTTGGAAAATGTACGCAGACACACACAGACAGAGACACGTTCACTTATATATATAGAGAGATAGATAGATTATATTAGATCCAATATATAGTAATGATTTAAAAGTTAACAAAAAATTAATCGAGCGCCACCACTGAAACCAAAACGTTTCGCTTACGATTTATGATTTATTTTTCCTTTGCCATTAATGACCAAGCTATGAAGACATGTTTGCTGCAAGGGTAAAAATTAAAACATTACCGATAACTATTACGTTATACATGCATATTCATAATGCCGACGTTCGATCTTCACCTGGCAAGCATTATTTTAAGATTTTCACACTCTTGTGCCGAGTTTCCCCGGTTCGGCAAGAAAAATTTTTTAAATAAAAATATATACGTATACATCAATATATATGGAAAGAGTTTTGTGTTTACTAAAAGGTTTTACGCAAGCATAAATCATGTAGAATATCTGCCTGAATATAATTACACGTAATAGTTAACTAAAGATGATCATCCCGTAAAACAACGTAAAAACTAATATGGAATTAATTAAAATGAATGCTTAA
Organism: Euprymna scolopes; assembly: GCF_053919585.1. Taxonomy (NCBI): domain Eukaryota; kingdom Metazoa; phylum Mollusca; class Cephalopoda; order Sepiida; family Sepiolidae; genus Euprymna; species Euprymna scolopes. The sequence goes on from NC_136492.1 coordinate 66,479,988, forward strand.
AAGAATATGCAAATTAACCAGATCTTTTGCAGATGAATGCAATTCCACGACCCATATATAAGAAAGTTGTATTTTCGTTTTATATAAACAGAAAAAAGTGTTTTTTAATATGAATATCAATACACAAAAAAAGTATAGGAGTATATATATATTTATATATGTGCGCATTTGTTACAAAAGATCAAAACAATATTGGTACCGTCGGTTTCAAATCCAAAACAAAGCGAACAAATATCTTGTCGGCTATGTTGGACTCTCTTTGGCCTTTGTTTATATCTGTCTCCTCAAAAGTGGAGACTCATATTGATTCTATTTTTACACCCAGAAGATATATAGAAAACGGTATCCAGAGAACGCAGCGATCTTAGAGAGAGAGAGAGAAAGAGATAGATAGATAGATAGATAGAGAGAGAGAGAGAGAGAGAGAGAGAGAGAGAGAGAGAGAGAGAGAAACTGTGTGAGTCAAAAATGTTTGCAACACAATCTTTGCTCACTTTCATCGTCCATCTCGCAAATATTTTGATGGCTCACCCACAAATATTTGCAAATATTAATTGTAACTCATATAAATGCAGCTTCATTAATTAACTAAAAATTGATTTATTATCATAAATTCCTATTTTAGGTGAGTCAAAAGCTTTTGCAGATTACTGAAAAATGTTAATTACGTTAAAAGGAAAACATACTGGCAGCCAGTGAAAATGTTCAAATTGTGAACTTAGCTGCATTTAAGAAGTCTGCATAAGAAATTGCAAAAAATCTGAAGGGAGATTATCGAACTTTAAAACGTGTTGCCTCTGTGTACAAAGCAGAAAGGAAAACATGCACAGATGCGCCAGACCAAGAGTGACAACATTAAGATATTTAAGAAAGCGAAAACAAGCGTTTGTCTGCAAACCGACACAGCACAAGCAAACTTATTTATTTTTAATTATGTAGGGGTTACTAAGTTTCAAAAATAAATCGAATTTTGTCACAAATGGCCAACCGGAAAGCACCGATCAAATGTTCGTTTTGAGTCATATAAGGTGTCAGAAGGGATTAGCGTGGGCCACCAAATATCTGAAAACAGATTTTCACAACGTTCTGTGGCCTGATTAAACTCGAGCGAGCCTAGACGGTCCTGACCATTAGACCAAAAACTAAACTCCCAAAGGGCAATAGCCATCGTCTACTGTATAAACATCAACAGAGAGGTGAAAGTGGAATAATTTTGGCCGGGATATTGACAGTATAATTGTAAGACATTTTCTGGTTCCTAATAGCATTAAAATGAATTCAGTGGAACCTTGTTCGTTCTTGGAAGATAATTGGTTGTTTAGCTCGAGTTAACAGAATGATGATATGATACACGCACACATATGTTTGTCCTTTCCGACATGGGTAGGATTCAAAAACTGTTCTCTTTTTCGTATGGTCTATGAATTTTTCTTTTCTTGCATTTTTACTTCAATATCCTGAAGATGTCCTCTGAAATAGGGACGAAACGTTGATTATTTTAATAATTTCATTCGGTTTTTCTATTTTCTCAATATATATATATATATATATATATATATATATATATATATCGTCCCAATTCAAGTACAATACTTCATCAGACCAAAACGAAATCGAGCCTTTTTTGGTCTGAAGTTTTGTCCCTTGGGACTCAACTCAAATATGTATGCACATATGTAACCAATAATGTTTGTGTAATAATCAGACTATATACTAGCTCTGTCCTGTATTGAGCACTCTTTAATAATTATGCGAGTTATATATGTATATATATATATATAGGCAACATTTTTTCTCTATGGCATATTTCACTAAACAAAATTGACGTTTTTTGTCTATTAATTCTATTTTCGACACTTTCCAACTTCCGAATAAGTTTTCTCTTCTGGCGGGAACTGGCTGATGTAATCACCATATTTATCACGAGAACGAGTACTTTGCAATCTTTCAGGATTCTTCGTAAGGGATAAATTAATCTTACTGGTTTTGAACAATTTATAAAGTTATTTTTCCTCTTCATTGATTATTTTATCCTTTTTTCCATTAGACGATGAATCCCGAAGGATTGGAAAGTAATCGAACTTTTGATTAATATGGTGATTACAGAAGTGAAAACTGTTATTCGGAAGTTGGAAAGGATCGAAAATAGAAGTAACAGACAACAAACGTCTATTTTATTTCATGAAATATGCCATATATATATATATATATATATATATATATATATATATATATATATATATACTTGTTTATTGTTATATAAGCATGCTCACATCCCGCTGCTACAAATAGCCACTTGTTTCAATCAAACAACAGATATCATCAGGCAGCGACTAATCTTATTATTCATTGAACTTTTGAATAGTCAAGTCGCTGCCTGATGATATCTGTTGTTTGATTGAAACAAGTGGCTATTTGTAGCAGCGGGATGTGAGCATGTTCATATAACAATAAACAAGTATTATCAGCTCTTTTTATTGAGCACTATCTAACAACCTCGTTGACTTCATTAGTCCATTACTTTTGAATATAAAAAAATCCGAGTATATATATATATATATATATATATATATATATATATATATATATATATATATATATATATATATATATATAAGCAAAAGTACCCGTCGTTGACTGGGTTCAACAACAGCCTACAGAAAATGGACTCTGATTTATGAAAGTATGGTAGCTTATGAAAAGGAACGGGTTGTAAAGAGATAGCTTCGTATTTGGGGGTATCAAAACCAAAGCAAAATATGATGAAAGTAAAAATAAGATAGATAAACCCCATAATTTATTATACCATACCTGTTCACACTGAAGCACTTATTCTGTTGATCTATATTAAAAAAAACATTGTTAAACTTTGTGACATATTTCCATTCTATGGAGGCCAGGCGCGAATGCAGACCCCACAATTTTATTATACCATCCCTATTTAAGTTAAAACATACGTATCAAAGTATTCATGTACATCTATATCAAAAACACTTGTAAACGATTTTTTAAAATTATTAAATTTTTTATTTTCATACTTTGTGGACTAGGCGCGAACGCAGGCCCCACAATTTTAATGAACCACCGTTCTGCCAGATCAAACATACCCATTCCTGTGTCTCGATACATCTTCTATCATTATATGTAACCAGTTTTTTAAAATAGTCAACCATATAGGAACCTATCCGGTGGCTTATTTAACCATCAACGGTTTCAGGCCAAGACTCTTCTTCGCACCGAAATTATTCGCGACTTGCTCTTCGCTGACGATACCGCACTGGTAGCCACATCCTTTGAAGAAGCCCAGGTTTTTCTTGATCGATTTTCAGCCGCGTGCAAGGTCTTTGGCCTGACAATTAGCATAAGGAAGACTGAGGTAGTGCATCAGCCACACCCTACTCCAAAACAAGTTGAAAGCGTTAAGCAAAATCCACCAGAGTATAGATTTCCTGCGCGCAAGCTGAAAGTCGACGGTTATGATATCAATTATGTCAAGTCCTTTCCTTACATTGGTAGCAAGGTGAACCAGGGCGGTTCTCTTGATGATGAAATTGTCAACAGGATTGCTAAGGACACTTCTGTCTTTGGAAATCTTCGCCATCGCTTGTGGAACAAAAGGGGTATTCGACTAGACACAAAAATCCTTGTCTACCGTTCTGTTGTTATTTCCATTCTTCTTTATGGATCTTAGTCATGGACCCCATACAGACATCACATTAATCAGCTGGACGTTTTCCACAAAACCTGTCTACGCTCCATATGTGGTCTTAGCCTCCGCGACAAGGTATCAAATGCCGAATTATTCACAAAAGGCAAAATATCTGGCATTGAATTATTCCTTATTCAATCGCAATTGCGGTGGGCTGGTCATGTATTGAGGATGCCCGATGACAAAATTCCAAAAATTGCGATGTACAGTCAATTTGAGGGTGGTAAAAGAATTGTCGGACGTCCTTGGCTTAGGTACAAGGACAAGTTGAAGAGTAACTTGTCTGCAGTGAACATACCATACAGGAGTCTTGAAGATGAGGGGAATGACCGAAAAGGATGGAGATCAAGGTGTTTTGAAGGTCTCCAGAGGTTTCGATCTGAAAGCTTAAGGCAACTGAAAGTAAACAGAGTAAAAGCAAAAGAACTAGCAGCCGCACCAATATCTGCAGCGTTAAATTCACATTCATGTTCTATTTGTGGCCTAGTTTGCAAGTCCCTTGCTGGACTAAAAAGTCATCAGAGGCAAAAGTATAAATGAGTTTTAGAAATATGGGTTGTCCGAACCTCATACGTCGAAAGCGACGAGAGAGTCCATCATATATATATATATATATATATATATATATATATATATATGAAATTAAATTTACCAAAATGTTCCAAGATGGTAAAACTAAAGTATATTATAAATATTAAAGAATTAATATATATAAAGTAATCCCAACCAGATGACAAAGCTCGATAAAGCCAAATAGGAGATAGAGCTTATAAAAAGAGCAAATAGTTAATAAAACATGTTAAAAAACACTTTGGAAAAGAGTTAACAACATATTTAATCTGAAAAGGAAACACTAAATAAGTGCATAGTCCTTAATCTGCGGAGTTTCAAAGAAATACTTCCCTTCTCATCAGAGGGTAGGAATTAGCAAAATGCGAGATCGGATTTTGCATAAAAAAGTATTTGATGAAACTGCAAGTAAGTCAAAGATTTCACGTGTAATCACCTTTATCTTCACCATATTCCCTCTGCTTCACTTTTTGTTATCAAGTAAGATCTTTGATTTATATATATATATATATATATATATATATATATATATATATATATGTGTGTGTGTGTGTGTGTGTGTGTGTGTGTGTGTGTGCATATATAAATAGATAGATAGATAGATGGATAGATAGACAGAGACGGAGACGACAGGAGAGATAATTTTTAGATTACTCTTGTTCCATAGAAATAGTGTATGTAGTGACGGATTTATAAACTTGGTAGCAAATAGACACTATTTTCGGTCATTCTTTCCCAACATTCTTAGGGATTGTCAAATTTAAAAAAAAAACAACAGAAAACAGGAAAAACGAAACTTGTCGACTTCTATTTAACGAAATGCTTCACTCGAATAGCCGTCAATCTTGCTTATTTGTTTCTGCGTTTGTTTGTTTTGATGGAAGGTTTCTTTTGTTTTTTACTCTTATACCCCAAAGTCCAGCTTAACCTCGCCAACAGTGGCATTTACATCCTCAACACCATCTATCCACTCACGCCCTCCTCTCTCTGGTACATATCATTCTATCTTCGTTAGTTGATGTTTGCGTCTATCATTGCCCTGTTGCCTCTGATAAATATCCAGTTGACAAATAGCGAACCCTTAGTTGGGAGGACAAAAAGAAGAATATACAGGGCTGATCCGGATATATATATATATATATATATATTCGTGGCCTGCTTAGGCGGTAGGAGAGACAACCAAAGCAGCAAAACTGGTCTGCAGGACGCTATATATACAAATGTAGACAAATTTAGGCATATTTTATCTGTTCGAAAATATAGGTTCTTTTTTTACCAATTGTAATAAATTTTAACAGTAGAATAGTATCTTTTAAAACTCTGCAAATTCTTATGTGATTTTCTCCCATAGAATCAAAGATAGAAGCATTTAAATATTCAATTTGGCTACCAGTATATATATATATATGTATATATATATATATATATATATATATATATATAAGTTCAAATCTCAGCGATTAGTGATCAGAATTTAACAAATGAAGGCCCGTTGAAAAGGTAATGACCTGAATTATGAAGTGAGCTATGTGATATTTGCTTCGAAGGTCGCACATTAAGGGATCATCCATCATCACATGGCCTATTTTTGGCACTATTTACAGCCATAAAATCTTTTACTTAAAGTCATTTGTTTTCCTAGTTTTGCATATGAATTACAAAATATTTGATATTTCCCCAAAACCTCTGATCTTGATGGAGGAGAGACTACACTTGCTGCTATGGTTTCAAATGATCTGAAAAAAAAACAGCAAGGGGAGACTTGATTCCAAATATTTCTCATATATTATATCTCCCCTATTTGGTTTTCTTATATAAAGCAAAATTCAGTGTTTACGGATTATTTGATACTGGAGATATTCATAAACGTACCCTGTTTCCAAAAGAAGCAGAATTTTAGATATGAGAAATATTTTAATCAATATATATATATATATATATATATATATATATATATAATAATTATGGAAAGAATGTTATTTAGTTCTTTCCCATAGCATGAACTTAGGCAACAAGGTCGGAAAGTGGATTTGAGAAATCATCGCTCTGCAAAAAGTACATAGGAAGCCCCATCAGCATTCCCATGTGAGGGTGCATCAGGGGGTTCGCAATAAACTAATCCCTTGTAAAAGAGAGAAGACAAAGCCTAGGACAGTTAACCTTTTAGAACAGCATAGAACTAAACTGCCACCGCAAATTCAACAGGGATGTGAAAAAGAATGTCTTTATTCTATTTCAGAACGAAAAAAGCCGTTAGCAATTCAAAATGTATATAGCGTTGTGAAATAACATTTCGAAAAAAATAGACCCATGAGAGATTTGAAAGGAATATGAAGCATATTTGTTCTTTTGGGAATGAATACGACCGTTCTAATTTAAACGTGGAATGTCTTATTGGAATGTCTTATTGAAATGAAATTTGCGTTTTATTATTATTATTTATTGATTATATGTATGTCAATTGTAAGTACGGATTCATTATCAAGCATAATTACATGAAAAAATTATTGATTATTAATATATTTTAAAATATTTTATTAGTAATAAACTCAAATATTAGAAGTATTTGAATTAAAACTAAAAAAAAGCAAGTATCGATAAATACATTTTAATATTAGTAATAACATTATGATAATAATGATGACAATAATAATTTAACGTAATTAATAGCAAGTGAATAACTAATCACATTAAAAATCCAAACAATAAAACACTTCATCCCAAATCAGTGCGGTTCTGGATATGATCTTAAAATATATCCGATGGTTAGGCCACCAGCTTGCGGGCTCTGGGGAGTGTGGAATCACCCGCTAATTACCATTGCTCATAAGTCCACTCTGATTCGGAGTGGTAGTACCTGTTAGGGTCCCAACTATGGGTTAAATAGAAACCGACTTGAAAAAAATGTATATTCTATTAAAAATCTTTCTTCAAAAATACTGGATTCGGCATTAAATAACCTGAAAAGGGTTGAAAAGTGCGGTAAATTATCGCTGATGATGAATCCATACGAATTCACAAGTACTTGGACATACAGTTGCTATGGCAACTAGGAAGCAAGAAAATTAATTAGAAGTTAGGATCGTATCTAAACTGGAACGAGTAAACTGTGTTATTCAACGGTAGAGAGAGAGAGAGAGAGAGAGAGAGAGAGAGAGAGAGAGAGCGGGAGAGAGCGGGAGAGAAAAGGAGAGAGATTCACAGAGAGACATACACCGAGCAAGAGAAAGAGAGCGACAAAGACACGATGAATGAGAAGATTAAATTCGTTGTTTTTTTAGCCAGTTACCGTAAAGAATCTTCATCAACAGATTTTGCCACCAAAACTTCAAAATCCTTCTTGTGCCCAACACCACGCGACCGCCTGGTGACCTTATCCCCTAATAATGTTTCTGCTTCAATTCAGGTACACGTGTTTAATAATTTCGAGTCTGGTAAATTCCTTAAATTTGATATCGAGTTTAATCTCGCTTGTCGAAATATCGCCCAAGAAGTTTTCCGAAGCACACCTCATAATGATACTCGTTAGTGTATGTTTAGCTTTAACAACGACAACAAAAGCAAAACACTGTAATTTTTATCTCTGGTTCGATGAATTTACCCCCGACAAAGCCTTGGCAAGTAAGACTGTCAACCTAGAACCGCAAGCGATCAAAATACAACTCAAAGGACTTGTATCCCAAACGATTCCCACGGTAGAACGTGGAGTAAATAGGCTTCTAACGCAGAACTTACTGAACTACAATCTATGCCCCCACTTGCTAATCTTTCACAAAAAACACTCGACTTGCTACAACCACTATATACGATTTCCCCTCCACTCTCTGTGTCCAAATCTAAACACAGACTTCATGAACAAAGCTTATTTCCCAGAACTATCCGTTAGAGAAACACTGTTTCGATGGCCTGATTCCCGGATGAATATAACACAGTAGCCTTCATATCCAATCCAAACAAGTTCTTGCTGACCCGTTGTAATAAATAATTAAATTCTACCCAATTTACACCTTACACTCATTAACGCTTATTCTTGATGACCTTCGGGTCTTAAGTGGTGACCCCCCCAAAAAAAATTCCTGGCAATCATTTTAGACAAGACAGAAGTGACTTGATGTTAAGAGCTCAAAATAATTACTCCTATATGTCGAAAACTAGTTTTAGTGTTAGATGGATAAATTCCGACAAAGAAAACAGCTACCATTTTCCCCTTTGTCAGAAACACCGTTCATGGAAATTGAAGACTAAAATACAAAATAAACAAAGAGTTAGGAAAGTGCCGAAAGTACGTTCCATATTCACTTTCTACTTTCGACATTGTCTAGTAAGATACGAACCCCTGTATTAGAAAAAAAAGATACTCATGTTCATGTACCACACTTACAGGAGCCTATTATGCTTCACTTTTGAGGAAATTAAGGGAAGCTATCAAAATTAAGAGGCGGGGCAAGATCAGCAAAGCTACCCTCCTCCTGCAGGACAACGCCCCGGTCCACAACTAGCATGTCGTCAGATTAGAAGCACGGGCGTGTGGTTATGAAATTCCTCCCCATCCTGCCTACTTTCCTGACCTTGCACCCTCTGACTTTCAATCTTCCCACCCATGAAGTTGTTTTTGAAAGGAAAGCATTTCCCAGATGATGCAGCCTGTATTTCTGAAGTCACGTCGTGGTTGGAGAACCAACCTGGGGTGTCTACAAAAACGGTCTCAAGAGCTGCATCAAACGATGGGAGAAATGCATAACTCTGCGTGGTTTCTGTGGAGAGAAAGACTAATAACTCTACCAAGGTTCGTTGCTCTTCTGCTATGGGAAGTGAGGCAGGGACATTATTTATTGCACGCCCCTCGTACATATATATATATATACATATATAAATACATACATGCATATATATACATATATATATATACATATATATAAAAAACAAGGGCTATGACAACAGCATATTCTTTTCATTCTTTTGACTCTCGAATAGATATCCGACACAGTTAGACACAATTAATCAACCGATGATCACATCACTCTACATAAAATCATATCCGATATCAATGGATATATACCTGAGGACCAAAACAAAGAAAAGGATATGCTGTTGTCATAGCCCTATTTCTAACTAACTACGTATTTCTACTCACGTATTGAGCATTGCTGAAGTAAATACTATAAATAGATAAACTTTGGTACTAGTGCAGTTTGCGAAATTGACGTATCTAAGCGACCGTTCGGGTGTGCAGGGAACCTGAAGGAAAACTCTATATTATGGTGAGCAAATCTTACAAACGCTACCGAGACTAAAAATAGCAAAAATAAACTAATCTATCTATCTATCTATCTATCTATCTATCTATCTATCTATCTATAAAAATGAACGTGTCTGTCTGTGTGTCTGTCTGTGTGTCTGTGTACATTTCCCTACGCAATAACTCCGCAATTTTTACTCTACAGACTTGAAATTTAATATACAGGGTAGTGAGATTTGTGAAAATCGATGTGATGGGTTTTCGGCCAGAAATTTGGCTGTTAAGGGGTCAAAGTGCAACGATTTGACCTTGAGAACTCTACCATACTCCTCCAACAATTTTGGGTCAACACACTTGAAATTTTAGATATAGTTTCCTTGGACATGAATCTAAATTAATAACTTGACTTGACCCCAAAACAATAAATGTTAAGGGGTCATAATCGGGGTCAAACTTAAAAAAATTGACCGTTTTTTTTTTTTTTTGCTCAACATACACCTCCAAATACCCGGGAAACGCCGGGCACCCATGCTAGTATATCTATAAAAGTGAACGTGTCTTGGGATCTGCCTGTGTGTCTGTGTGTCTGTCTGTGTCATTTCCCTACGCAATAATTCTGTCAATTTTTAGTATACAGACTCTAAATTTGATATACGGTGTACTGAAATTTCGAAAAATCTATGTGATTGGTTTTCGGCCAGAAATTTGGCTGTTAAGAGGTCAAAGTTCAACGATTTGACCTTTGAGAACTCTACCAAACTCCTCCGAAAATTTGGGGTCTAAACACTTGATATTTTAGATATAAGTTCCTTGGACAGGGATCTAACTAAATAACTTGATTTGAGCCCTAAACAATAAATGTTAAGAGGTCATAATAGGGGTCAAATTTTAAAAAATTGACTGTTTCTTTTTGTTTTTGTTTTTGCTCAGCATACACCTCTAAAACCCGGTCAACGCCGGGCACCCATGCTCGTATATCTATAAAAGTGAACGTGTCTGTGTGTCTGTGTGTCTGTGTACATTTCCCTACGCAATAACTCTTTCAATTTTTTTCTACAGACTCGAAATTATATGCAGGATACTGAGATTTGGGAAAATCGATGTGAACGGTTTTCGGCCAGACATTTGGCTGTTGAGAGGTCAAAGTTCAACGATTCGACCTTTGAGAACTCTACCAAACTCCTCTGACAATTTGGGCTAAAGTTAAAATGTCTGTTTGTGTGTTTGTCTGTCTGTGTACATTTCCATACACAATAACTTTATCAATTTTCGATCTACAAACTAAAGATTTGACATAAGAGGTGTTGGGATTTGGGAAAATTTTTTCGGCCAGAGATTTCGCTGTTAAGGGGTCAGAGTTCAACGATTTGACCTTTGAGAATCTACCAAACTCCACTAACTTAAGGTCTAAACACTTGAAATTTTAGATATAGGTTCTTTAAACATGGATCAAACTTGGGCCAAAAATTTGCCTGCCAAGGGGTCAACATTCAAAAGATTTTACATTTGCGGTCTCTAGTAAACTATTAAGCCAATTTCTGGTCTAAACATTTGAAATTTTACATAAAGGGTCCTCAGACATGTAGCAAGCTTTTTAATCAGTTTTTGGGGTGAAAGTTTCGCTTTCAAGAGGTCAAGGTTGAAAGAGTTGACCTTTGCAAAATCTACTAAACTTCCTCGTTAATTTTGAGTCTAAAAACTTGAAAGTTTAGATGGAGGTTACCTGCACACGAGTTAAACATTTTAACTGAATTAAAGCCCCCAAAAATTAATGTAAAGGAGTCAAAATTGGGGTTAATGTTTTTTTAAAAAATACCTCTGCACTCTCTAATAACTTTTCTCTATAATAGCTAAGGAAGTCTATTATATAGAAAGGCATTATCGTGCATATGCACACAAAGTTATGAACAGTACATAGAGCCCAGGCAAGGTAGAAATAAATGATAAACGTAGAAATAAAATTAACAACGACCTACCGCAAGCGTGTTTTAACTTTTTTTAACATATTTTGTCAAGAATAACTTTCAATCAGTGCTTCAGTTTTTTATGCAAGAAGAATGAAACATTTTTTATTGGTTTTACTTAATAAATTATTAGATCGTTTTTTTTCATGTTTTATGCAAGTTTTTGTACTTAACGTATACGTTTTTGTTTTCAATTTTTTTTTGTTCTAGGACATTTATGTGGGAGTATGAACAATCGTTTATTACGATTTTCTTTTGCTCTATTCCTTCGAACAGACATATACGTGGTCCACAGGCAAGAATATATATATATATATATATATATATATATATATATATTATAGGAAGAGAATTTTGGCATTGCGATTTGGTACAGTGACCAAGAAACCCTCTTTCCCGACTGAACCGTATCCACCGAAGACCCAGAGCGGTGTGAGAGATCTGCCGAAATTATGTTTTCGTCTGGTAAAGACCGACCTATCTGTCTTCATAGTATGACCTGGTCCTCCGATATGCCGAGTATTCCTAAAAATATTCCGGCAAATCTCCCTCACAATGTTCCTCCGATCTGCAACGGCGTGTTCAGTGCGCACCCCACATTCTCTAATCGTGTTTTTATTTGTAGCCATTTCGGGTGCCCACAGGTATATTATCTTCATGATTTTACTGATATGTAGGCGATATCGTTTGTAAAACGTGCTAGTTCGCAACGAAGTCGAATTTCGCCATTGTGCGTTTGTGAATCTTCAGTGGAAACTGTCGGTGAGAGAAGTTCGCTTTTCAAAGATGCATTTCATGCCATAGGTCCTGCAACTCATTTTGTCTGCTATCAATTTTTTTTGTGTGTTGACAATAATCGACGACTTGTTCAGACGTTTGTAAGTGCTTGTCGAGAATGATTATATTTGTGATGTTGTACTCCATGATTCGAAAGTAACAACTAATTTCTTTTTATTAGCTTCAAATATTCACGAATAAAAGTTATCTGGTCCTTTTGTGGCTTCTCATAGAGTAATCACGTTCGTGAGCGTCGCCGATTTCTGATTGGCTGATCTATTTGACTCTCGGCGGTTTCCGGCAGGCTCCTTGCAAACCCAAGCGGACGCGTAGATACGCCCGGTTCGAAAACTGCACTAGTACTAACTCTACTCAAATAATTAATTATAATTCATAATTATTTCACTTTTTTAAGAATTAACTTCGTAAAAGTTGAGCACCGTCTGGGAAATAAAAAACAGTCGACAGGCTTCGTGCGGGATCGCAATTTACGGTCTCTCAATCATTTTATATCGACTTAATAACGTTATGCCTGCATTTGGATTTATAAATGCTAGATTTCACTTCATTCTCATAACGGTTGACGTCGGCCCAGGGGTAACGTCCCTTGCTAATGGAGTCAAACGTTAATTTATTACAACTTGTCCTGTCACAAGTTGTGTACAAATAGCCATGTTGCTTCTTTTATGGATATGTTTGTCAATATCTTGAATGGAAATAGTTTTGTTACAACTAGCGTACAAATTGATCAGCTATTTTTATTGTGCAAATAAATTTGTTGTGAGGTCTGCCGAAGTTATATCTTCCTCTGATAAAGACCGACCTATCTACCTTAATAGTATGAGCTGGGCTTCTGATCTGCCGAGTATTCCTAAATATTCCGTACAAATGGTTCAGTTACGAGAAAATAAATAGTTTACAATTTATGTGTAAATATCTCTGTTGCACTTTGTGTGTGAAGCTATATAAAATCTTGCGGGCAAATAGGTCATTTACATCCTCTGTGGATAGCTCTGTTACAAGTTGCGTGAAAATAGCATTACAGTTTGCGTTCGAATATCCATTGTATGTCCTGCGTGCAAATTGACTTGTTCCAACTTGCGTGCAAATTGACTTGTTCCAACTTGCGTGCAAATAGCTCGTTTCTTTGTAATATCCTAATCGCATTTTTTTTTACATCTTTTATACACACAATTTGCATGTTATCTTCAGGATTACTATTTCAACCTCACTTCCGGCTGTGATTCCCCTTGTTAAGAATGTCTTTACTGTTATCATTTAGAAAAGTGCCTCTTACCATGTAGGGGGGATTCATTTATCTATTCTGTACTTTCAATTAACAATGAAATAAATTAGTGATACGCCGAAAGTCAACTTAAAACGAAGGAGCAACCGGAAGTGAAGTCGAAATAGTAATCGTAGAGATAACCAATTTGTATGCAAATAGCTTGTATTGATTTTAGCGGCGAGATACTTGTTTCATCTTGCGTGGAAATAGCTGTTGTACAACTTGTGTGCATACACCTCTGTTACATCACGCATGTAGACAGCATTGATGCATGTTCCTAACTGATATGCAGCACATAGAGAGAGAGAGAGCGAGAGACAGAAAAAAAAGAAAGAGAGAGGGGGAGAAAAAGAGAGAGAGGGGGAGAGAAAGAGAGAGAGAAAAGATAGGAAGAGAGATGGCAAGAGAAAGAGCGTTTGCGTGTGTTTTTCAGTAATATCCTCAGATTAACATGAAACTCTCTTATTACCAAACTATGTTTAATGCTGATTCGCCTCTTTAAGCTACTTGACACGGATTTCTTTGGTGGGCAAAGAACTAAACGAAGCGGACAGAACGCGGTAAATATGTTAGTAATTGCTACAGACTTACGTAAAAAAGCGAAACATTTCCGCGTAATCCCTATAATTAGATTTTACAATATCTTGAAATTAGCCAAGTTGTTAGAGCATGAAATACCCGATTCAAGGCGTCAGTGTTTGGTGTTATCAAATAGGCGTGGATAATATATCAATTGATACTTTTTGCAAACATTTTTTTATCATTATGCAATTTAACTGTGGAAAAATATCGTAAAATTTGGCCTTAAAAATATGAATATGAAATTACATTACACCTATGGGACACTTTATTTGTTGATAATGTTCAAATGTGGGAATAGATGATTATCGTTTTATATCGTGACGTCAGATTACATGCCACTGACGTCATTGGTATTGAAACTACTTTTTCTGGTATGCATATGTTTTTTTTACTATTGCATGATAATTTTTTGGAAACTATTATTTGAAATGATTAAAAAAGATCAATAATTTTGTGGTGATTAATCTTGTTTTTATGTTAGATGATATTGTATATTTGCATGAATGAATGATTATTTAAAGATGAAGATAATCGATAGGAAACCAACATGCATGAAAACTTCCCTAATTCATGACCTTGTGCCTTATAGAGAAATCGTCCGGTTTCCTTATATATATATATGTATATATATATACGTATATATAATTTATATATATATATATATATATATATATATATATATATATATATATATATATATATATTAGGAGGTATAAAACAGGGGAAAATGCTCAATCCGTTAGTAGAGTTAAATATGTTTTTATTATTTCGTCCTCGGGATTTTTACTTAAATCATTACAAGTTGTTTCAATAGCCAGGACAATAGATTATCCTGCCGATCTCGTCAGACGATCATAACCAAAATAAATTAGAAGGAAAATATTCTTTTAAATTACGTATGGGTATAAAAAAAAAACAAGAGTTGAAGTGCTGAATAGAGAGGGGAGAGGGAGACGTGAGAAAAAAGAAAAAGAAAAGGAATGGGAGGGAATGTAGATTATATTTATAGTTATAATTATAATTGAAACTAAAAATTAAGAATAGAAGGAAGATATTTTTTGTCCTGTCTATTGGAACAACTTGTAATGATTTAAATAAAAATCACCGAGGTTGAAATTATATATATATATATATATATATATATATATATATATATATATATATATATATGTATATATATATATATATATATGTATGTATATCATAAGAGGCAGCAAGCCTCACTTTCTGGTCTATTATTTACAACAGTGTCCGAGATTTGTATGACATATGCCCATTGCTCACTCGTGAATGCGGATTTCATCTTGTGATAATAGTTGATATCACAATAAATCTCGGATACCAAAACGACGCACAGTTACGAAAAATAACTGTGCATTTCTAACCTGCTGACTTATCGTAGATGCACGTTGAAGCAAATAATTTTCTCTCTCTACCAAACAGTGCAGAGAGAATGTAACTGACTGGGCCCACGCATGCATAAACGCATTTATCCTTTAAACCACACTTGTCAATGATTCACCTCCACCATAATTCATCTACAGACAGATAGAACTTTATAGCATAAAAAACAAATCTAAGAGTGTATATCCTTCTCGGAATAGGTATAATTAGATGACAAATAAAAACGACTCGATTCGCAGAAATTAGCAACTAGCGATTTATGGAAAATATATAATAGTGTAGTAGACAATAGCTAATCAATAATTCGTCTTGTATCAAATCACAATAATGTCGCTTGCATTTCGCTTTTACTTAGGACTATAGAAAGCATCTGCTTTATAATTTCCCAGGTGATGTGATCTCTTCCCACGTTCTAGATTTCATAAACAAAAAAAATCACACTTTCCTGTTAACGTAATAAAGAAATTATTTGATGAGATAAGATTCGTCCTCTCAAAACTCCACAATGAATGCTTTAGCAAATCTTCCTCAGATAGCTGAAAAAGTGTCTGTGTTCAAGAACTCCAGTTCAATCATCGTACCATAAAATCATCGTACCATATTCCTATCCCGCCCTCTGATTAAATCCTTGAATAATTAAGCAATCTAGTGTATACTCCACAACTAAGAAGCTCAATTTTTTCTGATTAATAGTATGGTTTAGCAAGTTTATTCTACTGCGGGCTGTTTAACGGTCATCACTGGACGCATATACAATGGTTAAGGCAGTTTAAACTAGGGAGGTATCACATGATAAATACAAGTTTCAGAATTTATAAGTTTCACAAGTTTATAAATTTATAAAATCTTGCATGAATCTTTTTTTTCAGAAAAATTTGTTTGTACGGAAATACTGAACGAATATTTGATATAATATTATCCTTCTTAACGAAAATCGTTCCCTACGTTTATACCCCTACACAGCATCATATTGATGCAGGTGCGTTCTAGGAGTCGATACGTAGACCTTTCTTATTTATTACCTTTATGATGAAATTATCTCCGCGATTTGCATATTTACTGATAGTAATGCGCTCTATTCATAATACATGGATAAATCAATCACCCACATGTCGCTAATATAATGTCCGAATCCTAGAGAAAGTATCTCCAGTTTTTAGTAGAACCGGATCGATAATAGATGGTTACATTCAATATTATCAAGGCAAAGTTTTTTTCCTTAAACACTTAGAAGAAACATTTCGATCTTTCCATGACTGATAGTCGCTTCCCCTAGAGTCAGACCGTCTAACATTCACAGGCAACCTGAATTGAAACAAATACTGCCAAAGTAAAGAAGATAGGTTTCCTTTGTCGAATTAGAAAACTTCTCAGATTAGAATAACTATGTAAATGCTCCTGATCAACTTAGTAGCAAAACTTCCACACTGTCCACTGTAGAAGTCTCAAGATGCTGAACATTTTCTACTCGAATATCTTCTTTCCTTAGACCGCTTATCTCTCAAATTTCCTTTCTTGTTCTATCTTTCCCCCATTGTACCTACATGCAGACATGTAAATGTAATGTGAACAAACATCTTGCATCATAAAACTGCAATTTGCAGCAATATATCTCAAGGTAGCCTGTATTTTCTCACCTGACACGTAGATGTGATGGACATCGGAAAAGACGCCTGGTCACTTGGTTGTTGGTTGTTTTTGTTTGATGGCATATCAACACTTTTCAGGTTATTTAATGCCGAATCAAATTATTTTGAAGAATTTTTTTTTGCTAGAATATATATTTCTTTGAAGTCGGTTTCTATTTAACCAATAATTGGGACCCTAACAGGTACTACCACTCCGGTCAGAGTGAACTTGGGAACAATGGAAATTAAAGGATGGCCTCACACTCTCCAAAGCCCGCAAGATTGGGCCTCATCATCGGCTATATAGTTTAAGGTCATATTCAGGACCCTGGTCACTTGGACGTCGTAGACCCATGAGGTAATATTATGTAACGTATTAATAAATTTAAACGGAAGTTTCATCTACGTTTAACATCTTCTTACTCTAGTCTTTTGCAGAATATTAGTTTTCAAAATTAGTTTTACACGCCAAAATTCTGTTTCTTATAAAAGAGAAGCTGCTAGTCTATCTTTGCTCTATTGTTACGTTCATGACAGTTGCTTCATTGAGCTTGAATTTATGTTTCCCCGTCTTTAAAATTTGCAGCAAACACTCCACTACTTGTAAACACTGTCAACAATTTCCACTGCACTCTATCATTGCCTAAAACTAAGCTGACATTCCATGAACAAAGTTTCTTGCCTACAAGTACTCGTCTGTGGGACAAAATACCACCGGACTGCTTCCCAGCTGATTAAAATATGGTCGTTTTCAAGTCCAATGTAAACAAGTTCTTGTTGAGTTATGCTCTTAAATAATCCAGTTTTGCCCAACTTCGAGCATTGACTATCATCTCGGTGTTATCTAAACGGTCACGTGACACCTATTTATCCTTATCCTTTGGTTAGCTTTGATAAGCGGCACCTCCCTTGTAACAACAAAAAAGAAGAAAAACCTCTCTAATCTTTTCACAGCAATGAATACAAGAACTCGTTTTCTTTTTGAGTTCAAACCCAAGCAAATCTTATAAACGTTGCATGCGAGGGCGTATTTACAGATTGAAATAGGTCACATAGGAGAACACTGAGTTTTGAACATCTTAAAGGAATCCAATATTATGTATTTTTCTTATTTTAGCGAACCTAAAACATACAAGAATAAAACATTCGTTATAACTTTATTTCATCTAAACTTATATCGCTAATTAGTTTTAAACAGATTTGAATGGTGACAGATTGAGAATAATCTTGGGGGTCAAAAGGTTAAATAATTTGGTATATAATACCCAGAGAGAAGGGCTACCCCCAATATCAGAAATCTATGAATAAAATTAGCCAAGCGACTTTGGTAACTCACTTTAATTAACATCTATTCCGCTCCTAGTGTAAACTAATCTCTTTATTCCGGATCGGTCACTCAATAAAGGTGACAGTTCTACTGCCAGGTTAGTTGATTCAAATTTCTTTGGCAACGCTTACCCACTAGGGTTTATATATTCTATTGAGATTAGTGATCGCTATAAGTTTTGACCATTGGCCTTATTCTAGTTTCCAACAGTGTATAATTACTAACAGCGCACATTCAATGGACGCATTTCAAATTTAAATGTGTCCGAGCATCTCTCTAAAAGACCTTTGTTTGTCAATAACCTGAATTGTGTAACTTTAAAATGCCACTTATTCTCGAGGAGTATTTGAGTCTTAATATGCATTAGTACAAAACTATTTTCCGCAAATTGAGACATAACAAACACTTATGAAATAAAGAGCCTTTCTGGCGTAATAGTTCTGTAAGAAGTTCCACTGTCTCGGCGAAAGATAATTCCGACATTTTCGTGGTAACATATAGTCCACAAACTAGTTATGTTCGGGCGTCTTTAGTTTTTTGTAATATAAACGAATCTTTTTCTTGTCTGACCACTGTTTGCAGTCGATATTCCAAAAATCTTCATACTGAAGAAAATAAGTTTCAAATGATTTACCTTCTTCAGGTCCGTACCTTCTTCAGGTCCGTAGCAGAAATTATCAATCGTATTCCATATTGAATCTTGTAGAAATGCAGTATTATTATCGGTGGATGAATAATTTTTTCTGACTTTAGTAAGCAGCTCTTTTATGTGATGATTTTCCCTCTTGCTGGGCCTCTAGCCTCAGTTGTTCTTGTTGTTATTCATCTTAGCGCTTTCGGTGTTCAAATAATTGTTCTTGTCTTTCATCTGCGTTGTTGTTTTTGTTGTTCAATTTCAAGTTTTAATAATTGCTTCAATGTACTTTGTATAGTGGGTAAAATACTAAATTTACGGAAATCAAAAAAAAATCGTGTTCAGATAAACCAAGTTTTTATATTTTTATAACAAAGAGAGGAAAGGGAAACTGTATGTCGTTTCTTTTAATAACTTTGCAAACGAACGTTTAAATTCTTTGGAAATAATATTTCTTACAAAAAATCTCTTGATCAGAAAAATGTTGACCGTGAAGAAAAAGCCGAAGTACGTTTTTCTCTTTTTAGACACGCAAACACACAATTCGCTGACACACTTATTTAATGAGGCGAGAACAACAACAACAAAAAAAACTAATAGTTCGTATTTCTCTTTATTTTGCATTTACGGGTGCGTCAAGATGTGGTGATAATGCCAAGCAAAGAAAACAAAAATAAGAAGATATTCTTACTTTCCTCGAGATTGCAATTCAAACTTTTATGTCCAAGCACTTATTTGGTTTTCGAGAGTTTCTCTCTCTTTTCATTAGTGTTTTCAGAACATTTTCATTGTTTAATTCAGCTTTCCGTAGTGAGTTCTTTTGAATGCTGAAATTATTTTAATTACGAGTGACCAATGTGCGTTCGAATCCGACGTCACCACAGTTATAGCCCTGTTAAAAGGTAAAAAAAAACATGACGCCAAAATAAAGTAACGACATAAATTGCAAAGCATACAATAGGTGGGTTGTTCATTGTAGCCGACAAACAACCTAGGTTGGTCAACTGGATGTCGACTGACACCTTACGGCTTAGTCTTCCGGTATCTATTGAGACTGGATAAGTCTATTAGTAGGTAACATAGGTTAGTTCAACCAAAACATATATATAAATATATATATATATATATATATATATATATATGCATACATACATACATACATACATATATATATATATATATATATATATATATATATATATATATATATATATATATATATAGATGTTAAAGTAGATCTCTTCTTCCTGGGACAACACTGAAAAATGACACTTTGAAACTATGAAAAGGTAGTTTGTGTACAGCCTTCAATTCTACCCAAAACCAGTCAGAGGCTTACTTGACCAAAACGTGGTAAGAGGCCAACAACTACGGAAGGCAGTAATTGCAGTGAATGCAGTCAGGAGATTCAGAGTTCCTATCCGTCGCAGTTACCACCTGAGGAAGTCCTGAGTGATAGTTGGCTGAAACGTCGTGAAACAACTAAGAGAAGATGAGGATAATAGGCTGCAATAAATGATATATATATATATATATATATATATATATATATATATATATATATATATATATACTAGGCGTTCCCAACATCTTTAAATAAATTTGAAAAAAAGATTTGTATTCCAAGTAAATTGAAAGTCTCCCAACTGTTGAAACAATACCAAGTAAATGTTTTCTGGTCAAATCTGAAGGCCTACTGTCTTCTCCTTTCGTCAGAAATAAATGTTTATGACATTATAGTTTTTTTCTGTTTGATGCAACACAATTGCTTTTAATTGTGGACTCTCTGCTATAGGTTGAAACACACTTATTTCGTTTTCTAATTCATTACTGAAATAAAATGTGACACTATGAAAAATTTAATTACAACTGATTGAAATATAAAATTAATTATTTTCATAGCACTCCTAAAATATCTTAATGAATTTATACACACACACACACACACACACACACACACACACACACACACACACACACACAGAGGCCCCCCACATATATATATATTGACATAATATAGTAAGCCAATAAAAAAATTCGTTCACACACTTATTTAATTATGCGCGAACAACAAAAAAAATAATAGTTCGTATTTCTCTTTATTTTGTTTGTATGGGTGCATCAAGATATATATATATATATATATATATATATATATATATATATATATATATATATATATATATATATACATATAACTAGACCAAGAATTATCTGAGTAAATTCGTAGAGACGGCAAAGGTCAATTTTTTTAAAAATTTGACCCCTATTATGACCCCTTATCATTTATTGTTTTGGCTCAAATCAAGTTATTAAGTTAGATCCATGTCCAAGGAACTTATATCTAAAATTTCAAGTATTTAGATCCAAAATTGTCGGAGGAGTTTGGTACATTTCCCAAAGGTCAAATCGTTGAACTTTGACCCCTTAACAGCCGAATTTCTGGCCGAAAACGGATTACAAATATTCTTCCAAATCTCAGTATCCTGTATACCAAATATTGCATCTGTAGACTGAAAATTGACAAAGTTATTGCGGTGGAAAATGCACACAGTAACACAGACACACAGACAGACACACAAACACGTTCACGTATATATATATATATATATATATATATATATATATAATGTCGATGGTGATTAAATAAACGGATATTTTCGAACTGCAGAGCATAATGGAGGTTCACACACAAATTTTGACGACCCCCTTACTATTACTCCCATATCATTGCTTTCACGGAGATTTTGCACCTGTCAGGGCCCCATCTATAGATCTGAATAGAAATCCTCGTTTAGAGGTCAGTGTTTACAAAAATACACTTCCTACAAAATCTGTTAATCTACAAACCAGTTGTACACGAACACATGTACGTTTTCTAATCAAAATCAAATAAACAAGCAACTGAACAAAATGTGTTTCCAAACGAAATTTCTTGTGAGTTTTGTAAACATCTTTATTTTTAATATCCGCAATAAATCATAGGTGATGCAGGAAATGCAACGAATACGATGCTTAATCTAAATAACTAGTTATAATAAAAATAAAAGGAAGAATAATCACCAATGAAAATTAATTTTACGAAAGAATAATCACCTATGGAAATTAATATTACGACAGAATAATCACCTATGCAAATTAATTTTACGAAAGAATAATCACCAAGTGAAATTAATATTAGGACAGAATAATCAACTATTCAAATTAATTTTACGAAAGAATAATCACCGATGGAAAATAATTTTACGACAGAATAATCACCTATGCAAATTAATTTTAGGAAAGAATAGTTACCTATGCAAATAAAATTTTACGAAATGATAATCACTCATGAAAATGAATTTTACAAAAGAATAAGTACTGGCAAATGAATTTTACGAAGAATAATTATTTATAAAAATGAATTTTACGAAAGAATAATAACTTATGATAATGAATGATACGAAAGAATAATTATTTGTGCAAATGAATTTTACGAAGAATAATAACTTATGCGAATGGGTTTTTACGAAATAATAATCACCTATGCAAATACATTTTCTGATAGAATAATCACCCATGCTAATATATTTTACAAAAGAATAATAACCTATGCAAATAAATTTTACGAAAGAATAATCACTTATGAAATGAATTTTACAACAGAATAATCACTTATGCGAATAAATTTTACGAAAAGAATAATTCATTATGCAAATTAATTTTACGAAAGAAAAATCACCTATGCAATTAATTTTACGAAAAAGTAATCACCTATGCAATTAATTTTACGAAAGAGTAATCACCTTTTCAGATGAATTTCACGAAAGTATAATCATCTATGCGGCTACAGGGTGGGACATATGTTTTGTTACGATATTCCAGAACTATTTTTTATGATGATATTAAAATAAATTTACTATTTTATAGGGATTATATGATAATTTAATATATGATTTCTTATTTTTCAGAAACAGAAGATATTAATTTTTAACTATGTCTGTGTAATTTGAGAGAAGATTCACCATAGAGCAACACGAGAAATAGTCAAGTTAGGATAAAACCTTAAAATCCAAAGAAGTCGATTGATCGTTGCATGAACATTTCGTCGATCAAAGTTAAACAACGACCAGGCCGTTCCAGAACACTCAAACTCATCAAAACTGTTAGGGGAAAAAATCAGGCGAAATCCAAGAGGATCCACGAGAGAAATTGCAAAGGAAGCACAAACATCACCAAGGACTATACGAAGAATATACCGAAGTGACCTACAGATGTCCTCCTACAAGATCCGAAAGAGACACCTATCTGTATCCACATTTGAAAATAGACTCATCAGAAGTGAACTCTTGTAGAAACCGTATCAGGAAAGGCACGCTCAATAACATCATTTTCACGTATGAAAAGTTATTCTCACTTCAATAGTTTCACAGTAAGAAATCGTGAGGCAATACCTGATAATGTAGGAAAGGTTTTTAGAACGCAGAAAACAGCATCAATAATGGCCTGGGCAGCGATTTCTGAAAGAGGAAAATCTCAACTTATTTTTCCCATCAAGGTGTCAGGATTAACAAGAACTTTACACTGAGGATATTCTTGAAGGTACACTGACCTCATGGTGTAATTCTGTGTACTGTGATGAAGTTTGGACTCTTCAACAAGATGATGTGACAAACCACACTACTCAGGTAACACAGCAGTAGTGCAGAGACAACTATCTGTCCTGGATCAGCAAAGAAAAATGTCCCTCTTCATCAGCTGATCTCAACTCTCTTGATTATTCTTGGTCATTCCTCGAGAGTGAACACCGCTCTTCTCCCTGTCAAAATATTGAACCTTTTAAGATAAAACTAAACAATAATACCCTTAGATGTTGTGTGTGCTGCTATAGATGATTTCCGCAAAAGACTTCGTAGTGTAGTGAAGGCCCACGGGAAACATTTTTAATAATACTTAGGCAATATTGCTCCTTCAGTATTTGCAAATCATTTTCTGTAATTAGGTTTTGTAATTAATTAATTTGTTGGGATAAATGTGAGTTTCATTTTGTAACAGTATTTATGCCCTAACCTGTAAATTTGACAAAAGAATAATCACCCTGGCAAATAAATTTTACAAAAGAATAATTATCTATGAAATGTTTTTTTAGGAAGAATAATCACATATGCAAATTCATTTTACGAAAGTATAATCATATATGAAAATTAATTTTACGAAAGAATAATTACTTATGCAAATTAATTTTACCAAAGTATAATCACCTATGCAAATGAATTTAACAAAACGCAATCACCTATGCAAATGGATTTTACGAGCAATAAAGGGAAGCTTAATCTTAATAATAACTGACAACAATCAAGTGAAAAAAAGAACAGTTCTTCCAATTTTAGGACAGCGCAAAGTAAATATTTATTAATTTATTTTCACGTACGTCCAGTGTCACAAACAACAATCACCATCGCAAACATTAATTAATAAGAGACGGGCCTGTATTTTGGTGTGGTTTCAAGCGAGGGCCACATCATGCCATCTTACATCTTCGAAGTTGGTTTTAAAGCCAATGCATAAGTTTACCTGGGTGTGCTGAATAGTGTGGTGATCCCCTGGTGCAATCAGATGGCCGTTGGCAAACCCTAGGCGTGGCAGAAGGAGTCGGCGCAGGCCCAGGCTTGGCTTCAAAAAAGTGCTACAACTTTGTACCCTTCTCTCACTGTCCCCCCATTCCCCGACCTGAATCCGCTGAACTACTTCGTTTGTTCATACGTCGAGTAAATACCCAACATGACTTCTCACAACACCAAATCCAGCCTAGTCATCGCCATCCGTCGAGTATTCGCCGAGCTCCCACCGGCGAGGTGGTGATTGTGACTGAAGTCGGCTACATTAAATAGATGTTAGCTCTACTACATAAATAAGTTACCTGAATTGATTTTCTCAATAAAAGTTTTAAAGTAAAGTTGTAATGCTGTTTTCTTTAGGGCGACGGATTTATCGTCCCACCTTGTATTTGTAATGTTCATTTTACTGTATTATTTTTCTTTATGCTGGAAAAAAGTCGACTAATAGAAGACATAATCGAACTGCGCAAACTTATGCATGATCCATATCCAGAATATGATTCTACTTATCTTAGAGAATGTATATTTTGTCATTTTTTCTAGCAATTTTTTTCCTTTCACGGATATTTGCATACGCAATTCTTTACATTTCCGGTACACACATATCATCGTGCGTCAAATTTTAAATGTTTCTCTGTATCAGTTATTTGGCAATACATATCGCCTTCACGCTGTTCAGTGTTATGTCTACATATTCATAGTGAAACTATTACAATAACATTTTTTCGAGTGATGTCTAAATACCTTTTACGGCCTTTCTGCTTTAAAACCTTATCGTATTTGTTATTATTTTTTCTATATACGATTCGATATCTATATCGATCTTCTAATATATTTGTACTTAAATGAGAACATATAAAATCTGAAAATATTATGAAATAGTAAAATCATTTTTATTTATTCATTTATTTATTTTGTGGCTGTAGTTGTTAAAGTCCGATTTTCGACAATAACATGTCACTATCAGGAAGAGGATAGTCCGATGGGGGGTTTCTCTTCTTTTTCTTCATAATGTTGTTCCTATTTACAATGCTTCCCTACGGGAGAGAGATAGACACCAGGGTCGTTTTTATCGTGGAGAAAAGGAACAAAAATTAAAAATTGCACGAGGGGCGTGCAATATGTAATGCTCCTGACCCACTTCCAGGTGTCTGATCTAGCTGAAATTTTGCATGTGCAATGATTTATATCTCTACGTGTTATGTGGCAAATTACAGCTCTGAATTAATTGTGGTTTCTGTTTTACAGGTGTTTGAACTGAGTCAGGTGTGAAATTGAGCCTGTTGAATGTCGAGTGATCCGGTTTTTGTATTTGAAAGGACGCACCCTACAGCACACTTTTGATGAAATGAAAAAAACTGATAATGCCCAATCATATGACCTTGTAAAACGTTGGCATCGTGAATTCAAACATGGCCGGAAGTCTGTGGAAACAGCTCCCAGACCTGGTCGCCCTCCCTTCTGCCATTGATGAGGCATCTGTCCGTCAAATTAAGGCTGCCATTTTGAAAGATCGGCGCATTACTATTCGCCAAATAGCCCAAGATGTCAAGATTAGTACATGGTCTGTGGAAACTATCACTCATGACCATTTGCATATGCATAAGGTGTATGCCAGATGGATTCCCAGGTTATTCACACCATTCCAGAAGCGAGAACGCGTCGAGTGCTCGAAGATGAATTTGGAGATGTGCCAAGAAGATGAGTCAGAGTTTTTCAAAACACTGATTACATAGGATGAAACCTATGTCCATCACTATGATCCAGAGACGAAAGCCCAGTCAATGCAGTAGAAGCACTTAGACTCACCCCTCCAAAGGAGGCAAGGGTGCAGCTCTCCGCTGGCAAGGTCATGCTCACAGTCTTCTGGGACAAGGACGGAGAAGTGATGACAGATTTCCTGGCAAATGGTACCACAATTACAGGAGCCTGTTATGCTTGACTTTTGAGGAAATTAAGTGAATCCATCAAAATCAAGAGGCAGGGCAAGATCAGCATGGGAACCCTCCTCCTGCAGGACAACGTTCAAGTCCACAACTCTCATGTCGCCAGATCAGAAGCACAGGCGTATGGTTATGAAATCCTCCCCATCCTCCCTACTCTCCTGAGCTCGCACCCTCTGACTTTCAGCTCTTCCCGGCCATGAAGTTGTTTTTGAAAGGAAAGCGTTTCCCAGATGATGCAGCCTTGATTTCTGAAGTCATGTCATGGTATGAGGACAAACCTGGGGTGTTCTACAAAAACGGTCTCCAGAGCTGTATCAAACGATGGGAGAAATGCATAAGTCTGGGTGGTTTCTATGTAGAGAAAGACTAATAACTGTGCACAGTTTCGTTGCTCTACTGCTATGGGAAGTGGGTCAGGGGCATTACTATATATATATATATATATATATATATATATATATATTTATATATATATATATATATATATATATATATATATATATATATATATATATATATAATGTTTTCTAAAATATGTGATTCTCCATTTCTTAAATTTCGCACTTAAACCGAACGATTACACATACGGAATTGAAGCAACGCCGATACAAGATGTTTTTTTCTCTTCAGGAGGCCTTCACATCTTATTATCAACTTTAGGAAAGAAAAACAAAAGAAAACTACATCGGACTATTTTCTACCTGATAAAGCCATGTTTTTGACGAAAATTCGGATTTTAACAACTACAGCAATAAAAGTAAATAAAAATGATTTTTTCATTTCATAACATTTTTAGGTTTTCAAATGTTCTCATTTAAATTATATATAAAAAAATGTTTTCTAAAATGTGTGACTCTTCATTTCCCGTATTTGTACTTAGTTGATTTTAAGATAATACGTCAGTTTCTACTCACTGCAATCTTTAGTGTCAACATTTACCAAAATTGTAATTGTGTCCATTTTCGACTACACACTACACAATTAGTCCACGTGTGATGTTGTCATTCCTTTTAAATATTCAATATTAGAATATTAAGCTAGTCGCTATATAGTTCATCTGAATATTTGGTATTATGTAACTTTTGCTAGTTTTTTTTTTCTCTTGGATTAAAACTAAATTCTAAGGGCTTATGATCAGATTTCAACAAGAATTTATGTTCATAATAAAAAATATCTCACTCTGGTCACACTCCATACGATTGCTAGTGCGTATTTTTATATATCTACTAGCAGTTCAGCCCGGCTTTGCTCGGGCCCTATGTACTGTTCATAACTAAATGTGCACATGTATATATGTATTAAAAAGTTTGATTGATGTCCAGGTAACCTAAATCTAAAATTTCAAGTGCTTAGACCCAAAATTGGCGGAGGAATTTGGTAGAATCTGCATCGATCAACTTCTTACATCTTTGACAACTTGGCAGCCAAATCTTCGCCCAAAAACGGATTAAAAAGCTTGCTGCATGTCTGAATAACCTTTGTGTCAAGTTTCAAATGAGTAGACCCAAAATTGGTTGAATAGTTTGCTAGAGACCGGAAAGGTAAAATCTTTTGAACTTTTACCCCTTGGCAGCCAAATTTTTGGCCAAAAACCGAGTAAAAAGCTTGTCTTATGTCTGAATACACTTTATGTAAAAGTTAAAACTTTTAAACCAAATATTGGCTAAATAATTTGTTAGAGACCATAGAGGTCAAAATTTTAAAACTTTGACCCCAATTTTGACCGCTTAATATTTATTGTTTTGGGCTCAATCAAATTAAAAAAGTTTGATGTATGTCTAATAACCTACATCTAAAATTTCGAGTGTTTAGATTAAAAATTGACGGGGAAATTTTGTAGAGTTTTCAAAGATCAAATCTTGAATCTTGACCCCTTGACAACCAAATTTCTGGCCGAAAACCGATTAAAAAAATTTGCCCAAACCTCAATACCTCTTATGTCAAATCTCGAGTCTGTAGACTGAAGATTGACAGAGTAGTTGTGTAGGGAAATGTACACACACAGACACACACACACACAGACACACACACACACATAGAGCCAATTTTACTTTTATAGATATATAAATAGATTAAATTCTTATCCTTGATGGATATATAACTGGTGGTTTCACCCTGAGGTAAACATTTTCGCTAGAGAATAATTACTATTATCCATTGTTTACATTATGTCCTATTGAGGGTCAAAAACGCGACTTTTTATGAGCTATTTCACCTAGAGTACGTTTGGTGTGTATAAACCCAAATAAAACCAGTGTTCCTTTTTCGTAAGAAAAATCTTGAATTCTGTAAGAACATTCTGTCAGGAATTTTCTATTCATACTTACTAATCCAAGAAATACTTGTAGTTCTCTTTTAGGAGGAGGTGTTTGATAATTTTCTACTAAACTTTCGACGGACTACGAACTTTTTAAATTTGCTATCCCAGGAATACTGTTCTTTACAATAAAATATATATTTATGTTTCTTGATGAAAAACATTACGTGGTTCTTAGGTCGTTTAATTCAAGTATTAATTTTTTGCGGACTGTTCTCTCTATCCTCATAGTTGCTGTCGTTTCAGCACGTTTCGGACAATATTCCTCAGACCTTCTTAAGGGCAAAGTTCATATATACCACTACACAATTCAGGTCATTACCTTCTCAACGAGCATTTATTTGTTAAATTCTGATCAATAGTCGCTGAGATTTGGAACTCATAAAACTGCTAAAAAAGGTGGTATATATATATATATATATATATATATATATATATATATATATATATATAGAGAGAGAGAGAGAGAGAGAGAGAGAGATAACTACTTAATTTACTCACATAAAATTAATATACGAAAGTATAAATTTATGCGTAAACTTGAAGTATTTACTTCAAAAGTGCTCAATACGTAGGTAGAGCTAGTTAGTAAGTTATAAAATATATATGGCGATTAAGCTACACTGAATATTCTGCGTTTCATCCACTCAGCCTGAAGAGTGGATGAAACGCGGAATATTCAGTGTAGCTTAATCGCCATATATATTTTATAACTTACTATATAGATAGGTAGACACACACACACACACACATGTATATATATATATATATATATATATATATATATATATATATATATATATATATATATATAGGATTGTTTTTTTAATTTATTTTTTATAAGTGATTCTGTATTTTTTTCACTCCCTGAGTGCTTTAAGGGGAGAGTTTATCGATCCTTTGGCTTTTATATTCTGGTCGCCCCACATTTTTGGGACGTATTATTTCTAATTCATTTATTATTTAAATATTCATTTATTTATTTTTTACGTACATATTTTTAAATATGATAACTTAATTTTATGGACGTAAAAAATATTTAAATAAATATTTACATAATAAATTATATATATATATATATATATATATATTAGAGAGAGAGAGAGAGAGAGAAAGAAAGAGAGAGAGAGAGTGAGAAATAAAAAGGAAAAAACCGTATTATGTGTTCATCAACGTTTCGTCTTTATTTCGAGACTTCCTCTGGATTAATGAGATTAAGAAAACAAAAAAAGCACCAGTACAAAATATTTGAAAATGTTTCACGTGCAAAGTGTGACGCTGTTCTATTTCATAAAAAAACGAAAAAAAACGTTGAAATTCAAAAAAGGAGCTGTTAAAGAGAGGGAAATTTTAGTGACAGCGCAAGCTCCCTCCCTCCTTTTTGAATTTCCAACATCTTTTTCCGTTTTTTTAATAGAACAGCGTCACACTTTGCACGTGAAACATTTTCAAATATTTTGTACTGGTGTTTTTTGTTTTCTTAATCTCATTCATCCAGAGGAAGTCTCGAAATAAAGACGAAATGTTGATGAACACATAATACGGTTTGTTCCTTTTTATTTCTCTATTTTATCGGAATACTATTTCTATTATTTTCATCATATATATATATATATATATATATATATATATATATATATATATATATATATATGGATTATATATATATAGGTAGCCAAATTGAATATTCAAATGCTCATCTCTTTGGTTCTATGGGACAAAACTACATGAAAATTTGCAGGTTTTTTTGAAGCTTATACTATTCTATGGTTAAAATTTTATGACAATGGTAAAACAACTATATAGTCAAACCAATAAAATATACCAAAATTTACCTACATTTGTATGTATTATCCTACAAGCCAGATTCAGTTTGGCTGCTTCGGTTGTCTCCTCTGTGGCTTTGCCAGGCCACTAATAATATATAATTCTATTCATCCCTATCCATCAATACCAAAGGAAACACTCCCGTTTTTTTTATGTTAACGAACCGTTTCTAATGTTCAGATTATGTGGCTAATTTCGTTGACACCATAAACCGGTGTAGAATTAGAGTACGTATCCCTGTAATTTAGATCCGTTATATCTTTCTTTCATTCGTTCTTTTTTTTTCTGTCTGTGTTTACTGATAAGATTGGATAGTCTTCGAGTTTTGTCCACAATTTGGTCCGGCTCCAACCGTTTTCTCCCTCTTTAAGGAACCAATTAAAAAAAAAATCCATCTATGGAGAAACTTATAGAGATGCCCATCAAGCCTGTTTAATGGAGTCCGATTCAAATGCTATCGCCCTGTCATCGCTAAACAAACACCTGATACTATTTTCGTATGCAATTAAGCGGTTCTATCTATCTACCCATTTAGCTAGCTAGTTTATTCTGACATATCGTGTAAACTGTTGCTTGTTTCTGGGGGTTTGAATAATTCGCAAAAAAAAAAAAAAGAATAAATACCCCCCCCCCAAAAAAAAAAAAAACAATGGGCGATCTCCACTTAGCTAGTAAGATTCTCTCAACAAGGGTTGAATGGACCTTACTAAACAACGGTTTATGATTTTTGTTTGGTTTCATTGTTCTTTCTGTTTGGGTGTATGCATTTTTTTTTACGCATATTCACCCCAAACATGACAAATTTCCACTAAGGCATAAAGGACTACCCTTAATTAAAGACCATACACTATGCTCTAAAGAGATGTCTATTCATATTTGTACTTACTATAAGAGACGGGGAGTTAGGATACAAGGAGAGAATTCCAACGTCCAGCAGTTCGAGAGAAAGATATTATTTAAAAACCTCTACAGTGAAGCGTAGGAATTTGCCGTTTGTAAAATTAGTCGGAGGAATTTGCGTTGGGAGGGAAGGGGAACAAGTGCTGGAAGTTACTCGGAGGATATTCTATTAAAGTACTTGTAAAACAAGCACAGCGTTGCCACATTGTAACGTTACTAGATGTTTAAACACGCAGACCCAACACGTTGTAGACTCAGTCGCAAAGCAGACAAAGAATAGGAAAGAGGAAAGAACTGTTTCAGGTGTGAAGAAAAGACCTTTGATCCATTATTCTCCCGTCACGCGTGATTTCTCGTTACGGTTGTGACGTCACCTACCTACGTCTATAACGTGATCTCCTCCATTTATCTTTTTCTTTTACGGTGACGTCATTTCGCATTTCGTACCTGTTACAACATTTCGCATTTCGTATCTGTTACAACATTACGGGGATCGAACAGGAACTGGAGCTTGGTCGACACAGCTGGCCTATTAAATTGGCAACTCTTTTTTTTCTATTTGCCCTATAGAGAGACACTAGTGGCAACAATAGTCCATATATTGGGCAACAGTGGCTTTGTAGAGACATAGAATACTGTCAGGTGCATTTTTCTTACGCGGTAGAGCAATTGTCTCACTAATCAGCAATCATTTATGTAAATTATTTTTAATGTCACTTTGAGGAAATGTGGTATTGTGGAGATAAAATCTAGTTTAGGTTTAGACAATGCAGATTGACCATCGACCTTTCTCTCTAAAAAACCTTATTTTAGTTATCATGCTTAATTTGTAAAGTATTAAAATGCATGTTGCAAGTGAGTAATTATGTAGTGTTCATTGTTTTCACAATATCTATATGACGGAACTGATTTTTCTTTTGTTCGTTGATGTTCTTTTTCTTGATTGATGATTTTGGTTTTATACTTTCACTTCTTGTACTAAAAAAAAATGGGAAAGACAACAGCATCAATAAAAATTGATGTTGTTTTCCCCATTCTTCGTCTTCTTTTAAAGCATTTTGTTTTGCTTTTAATGTTTCGTTCTATTTCTTCTTCTTTGCTTTCTTCTTTTACTAGTTTGTCTTCGCCTTTTCTCCTTCCTTTCCTCCTCCTTTTATTTTTAATTCCTTTTTTTTTCGGTCTCCTTCTTCTTCTCCTTTCTTTTTCTTCTTCTTCTTCGTCTTTCTTCTTCTTCTTCTTCTTCTTCTTCTTCGTCACTGTCTACTTCTTTTCAATTCTGTCTTCTTTTATTTGCCACGTATTCCTCTTTTACTTTTAATTTTCTGCTTATTCGTTCGTTCGTCTATGTTTTCGCCCTTTTCTTTGTTCTTCTTATAATTTCCTATTTCGTTTTCATTCTCCTCCTCCTCCTTCCTCTTCATCTTCTTCTTTTTCTTCCCCCTCTTTTTCCTCTTCTTCTTTTTTTTTTCTAACTTTTCTCGCAGAATTATTCCAAGAGCATTCCGCAAGTATCACATATCTCTGCAAATCTAATTCCAAATCCATTCTCACGAACCGAAATATTTTGTCTCCCCCGCTCCTGCTCCCGCTGCCGGGTTCAACTCCCGGGGGTCTGTCAACACGTCTTTCACTAACACTTGTTTTCTTCCTTATTTCTAATTGAATGCCTTTACGTTTTTTTTTCTTTTTGCTTTTCGTACACGTTCTTCAATCTGTTGTCTCGTTCCAAACTTGCTGGGTTGACCCTGTGAGAAAAGACAGTCCAACTTAGCAATTGGCCCCAGCGTCTAATCCCTCGCGAAACGATCGGCCAGTCGCAGGAAGGGTGTGGGTATACATTAGAAAAACACAAAATGACATGTCAAATGACCAGCGACCTGTCATGGTGCAATGCCCAACAAGTTAGCCTCAAAGAGGTTTACAAACTAGCTGGCATATCTGCCCTACGACGGATTCATAATGAATAGGAACCGTAACAAATAAAGAAAAAATATTCAGATAAAAAACGACAATAAAAACATATTAATATAATATAATGAAACAACACACATTACACAACTAAAGTTATGGACCTACATCGCGTCTAAATGTTTAATATTTAAATGATTTCATGCGACTGGAACACCACTGATGAAGGTTAGAAGAAAACTCGAGGATAGCTGCTTATGAGATTTAAAAATATCGATATTCACTCCAAACAACGTACATAGCCACTTGAACGTAAACGGCTACTTAGGGAGAATATCTATAAAAACATTATATAGGGAGTTACGCAACGAAATAGCTGTTCCCATTACATTAAAATTTCTGTATGATTGTACAATTAGAGAAACAAGAAACCGGAAGGGAGTGGGGAAAATTGTTGATTGCAGTTGTAGCTAGTCGAGTGATTTTATAAAAAAATGGAAATGGGGAACGTATATTATCAGATGAGCACTTATCATGAAAATAAAGATAGATCGGAGCCAGACTTGCGATGTCTCTTCTATGAGAAAGAGGCTGCAGGGGAGAGAAAAGTGCATCATGCACTAGATTTCGAAGCCTGTTTTGAACTCTACCAAGACCGGATAGCGCGCGCCGAGTAGCTTTTGCCAGGATGTGACAACACTACTTAATCTTAGGACGTACTTAGCTCTTCTAGAGATAGATTATTGCATCGGCAGTGAGATATTTACTGGAGTGGACGAATGATCTTATTACTTTTCCAGCGATCTTGGCAACAGATTTGATGATAAATCGAATACGCCTGTTTGCATACGACTAAATATAAGCCACAATCCCTACATGGGTTTACATGGGTTTATATGGGTTAAATAATGTCATTCCTTGTTCTCGTTAGTAATAATACGAAACCTTTCATATTAACGAATAGAGAACTTTTAGGCAGTTCATTTTGTTCATGTAAACAGTAAGAATTGTCTTAATCCTTATTTATGGTGGATTGTAGTTTATGCTGTGGAAAAATAAAAACGACATCGTGTTGTGTTTCTGAAGTCTCACGCCATCAGTATTTACAACAGTGAGAAAAGACTTTCAGGTCATGAATGCGTACGTTTAGTCCTCATAACAATGCAATTTGCAATCCCTCTAATAGATTT
Organism: Euprymna scolopes; assembly: GCF_053919585.1. Classification (NCBI taxonomy): domain Eukaryota; kingdom Metazoa; phylum Mollusca; class Cephalopoda; order Sepiida; family Sepiolidae; genus Euprymna; species Euprymna scolopes. Next base: position 66,514,795 of record NC_136492.1, read on the forward strand.
TCACAATTTTATGTATATATATATATATATGTATGTATGTATATATATATATATGTGTATGTATATATATGTATGTATATATATGTATGTATATATATATATGTATATATATGTATGTATATATATATGTATATATATATGTATGTATATATATGTATATATATATGTATGTATATATATGCATATATGTATGTATATATATGTATATATATATGTATGTATATATATGTATATATATGTATATATATGTATATATATGTATGTATATATATGCATATATATATGTATATATATGTATGTATATATATATATATGTATATATATGTGTATATATATGTATATATATATGTGTGTGTGCATTATTTGCAGATACCCGACGTTACCCGGGATTGAATGAGTATCAACGAATATTTCACACTTCATATTTTTATTCCCATCGAAATCGACGAAATCGCCCATTTTTCAATCAAATTGATTGATTGCTCTAGTTGGAGACCCATGCGCCGGGATCAAACCTGAGTTACTTACTCCACAATACATTGTAGTCTACATTGCACTGTAGAGAACCTACTGTTGATTTTATAAAATTATTTCAAAATGCAAAAAGTACAGGTATCATGGTTCAATTGTGTTCTAAACAGAAACACTCATTTCGAAATTTGCTGTTGATTTTATATGACTGTCATTTCTGCTTCTGACATGAATAATAATAGTAGTAATAATAATAATAATAATAATAATAATAATAATAATATGTAATATAATATAAATGCAAAAGTTATGTTTATGCTTCAATTGTGCAGTAAACAGAAATATTCATTTTGGACGCACCCCTGTCATATCAAAGAACGCACTGTTGATTTTATATGCTTGTATTGTTATAAAACTTTTAAAATGCACTTGTCATGTTTAGGTTTTATTAGCTTTTGTCCAAATCGCCTGTTCCTTTCTTCATATTTTGTCTTTTTTGAATATCGATAATCGATATTTGTCAAAGACATTATGACACGAGATTTATCTAAGAACACCGCCAGATACATAAAGTGAATCTGTGAAATTTCATAAAAATTGGCCCAGGCTTTTTGGAGTCTATGGGGAACGTAATCACACACACAAAAACGCACACATAAAGTTCCTTTTGTATAATAGTAGAGGGACATAATAATAGAGTATTTGAATCTTAATGCTTTACTGCAGTTTTATGGTATCACTAACTATCAAGAATGTAGCCAATCTCGAATGCGTATCATTACTTGAAATACAAATCTATAAAATGTATTATGGCGTTACATTTCGCGCGTTTTTAAAACCCACGTTGTAATAAAAGTATTTTTCAAAAGCAGAAACTCAAATTAAATTGAAGTAATGTTTCTGGTTAATCAAGGTTAGAGCAAATACTGATTTATATATCTGCATTTTGTTATAAAATTCTTTTGTTCTATTTAATCTTCGAATTCGGTTTTCGAAGTTGGTAATTTGATAAATTTCCTCTAAATATGATTCATGCATTCACAATCTATATTGCAATGAAGAGCTATTTTCTCAATCATGTTTACTTGTTTTTTTTTCAAAAACGTATGGTTCCTGTTTGTTTGTTATTTACAAGAACTCATAGATTTAGGAAACAGAATCTCTTGAGCGAAGATATTCTCAGAATGCATAACACAGTGCCCTTGGATAAGCATATACCATTTTTGTGTTTTCGTTTGGCACTGAACACCCATCTAACAGAAATACAACTTTTTACACTATTTCATTTTATTTATAACCAAAATATCATAGAAAAAAACCCCCATAAGACTAGAAGTGATAATAAAAGGGTTTATACCTTGAATTAAGACTGTGTAGGCGCCTTTATGTTTTCGCAGGAAACACTTCGTTTGTTTCGAAGTAGTTTAACGACTTTATCTATATGATTATAAAACTCTGTGGACCGTCCGGGCTTCCTCCTTTCCTTGCTTGCTTGACTCTTGTTTTCGACGATCGAGCGATTCCATATTTTAAAATAGGGAGCACAGCTGAATTTATATATATATATATATATATATATATATATATATATATATATATATATATATATATACATATATATATATATACATATAGTGGAGAGTTGTATTTTTTGGTTTCAATTATCACGGATGCAGCCAAGTCATATATATGTCATTTAGTTTATATGTTAGTATCAATATAATAATCAATACAGAATTGTCTCTAATAATAAATATGTAATCTACATGAATTAAAATATCATATATAAGCGTATCGTATGATCCGGCAACGCCGAGAGGCCTGCTAGTATTTCGATATAAATAATGTATAATATAGTGTTACGAGCTTGAACCAAAAGACATGAAGTTCTAATATCGCACCATACTAAAAGTCTCTAACCTAACTAATAAAGCAACATTTTTATTTGGCCAAATTCGACTTAATTCATCAACATAGTCTCCTAGGATGATATACTAGTTTCGCGGCTTCACTTTAAATTGGATGTTTTATTTGTATAAGAATTTGTATTTCGCTTCAAAACACACCTAAGGACTCGATATGCTTTTTACTTCGCGTCGAATCTATGTTTTTACATTTGTAAACACAAAGTATCGTGTAGGTCAGACCTGGATAATTCCATGGGCTTGGAAGTAATTAAAAGTGCAATTCACGCAGTTTTTACCACCGTTGCGATCGTCTCATTATACGGTGCATTTGTAAAAGAGCACGTATGGGCCAGTGTGAGAAAATCATCAGCAGTCGAAGGATAGAAGGCTAGTAAAAATATTAGCAGCAGCAACAGGCGTTACAACGTTAGTACCTATGCTAATTAGTAAGTGTGCGCGAGCTTGCGTCACAAGAAAAGGAGATAAAAATACCCCACGTGTTGAAAGAAGGAAGTAAGTTGCCGTTAGGGAATGTGGACGTGTAAATACGTGGGCGAGAAAGCACTGACTAGCGCCAGCGTGAAATGGCGGCGACAGTGAATTTTTAAAAATGCACATGCGCGTGTGAAAAGAATTTGAAAATATAATGAAATGCGTTGTTGTGGAGAAATCACGAATAAATGCATTTCATTTGCATTTCAAAAATGCCGTGTTGGATTTTTATTTCTTTCTTATTTATTTTTGTTCGTTTGTTCCTGCGAAGTTACACATTGTCCTGTGATAGAGAACTTTTACTTCTTTATTTGTGCCCGTTTTGAGGCGATGTTTTTTCTTAAAAACGCGATAATTCGATATGATATTCGCCATACTATTTTCAATGTAATTAATAAAGAAAAAAATACGGCCTCCAAACTTTTATTAATCTTTATTTATTGCGGACTATTATCCTCGTCTATTTTGTTAGTTGTTTTACTGTGTTTCGGTCAACTATTCCTCTGGCCTTCGTTAGGAAAAATAGTTTGGCGAGACGTCGTGAAACAACTAAGAAAAGATAATAGTCCGCAATAAATAAAAATTAATAAATAATACTCATCTCAATGAATTCCAATTAAATAATATATCCAAACTTTTACCTGCAAACGTTTGTGTCTTTGGTTGCTATAAATGGCCTTTACTTATTGTTTCTCGCCCAGATTACTGTCGAATTCATTCGGCAGGGAACTGATTGAGCCATGTTTCACCCATTGTTATATATTTACGAATGATACCCATTTTGTTTGTGTTAAAACAGGTGAAAACAACACTGAATAATCAACTAGTTGTTTTTTTTTCGATTGACTGTGCACCGAAATAGCACCCATTTCGATGGTTGGTTGGTTGGTTGGTTTTGTTTTACGGCATATCAATCCTTTTCGGGTTATTTAATGCCGAATCCAAAGATTTTGAAGAATTTTTTCATAGAATATATTTGTAGTTTTCAAGTCGGTTTCTATTTAACCCATAGTTGGGACCCTAACAGGTACTACCACTCCGGGTCAGAGTGGACCTGGGAGCAATGGTAATTAAAGGGTGGCTCCACACTCCCCAAAGCCCGCAAGCTGGGGCCTCACCACTGGATATAGTTTAAGGCCATATCCAGGACCAACCCATTTCGAACACTGGGTTCTCACAGATTGTTTTTTTTTGTAAAATGACCCGTATTTTGATTTCTAATATCTTCAATATATTTTTTTACATTATTTCAAATCACAACAGGCCAAAACTAGTTGATGACGCTTTCAATATATTCTTGGGCAATTGCTGAATTTGAGTGACACGAGCGTTTAGCAGTATTTGCGTTTGCACGAGCGCATGTCTATTCTGTGTACAACCTTGTAACCGTTGTTTACGGCGTACCACAATACAGCTAACACTTATCAATCTATTGCCTTGCTTGAACAATTTTTGCCACACTGGAAGCAATACTTTTTAACACACACACAAGTCACAGATTTAATTATTTGGACAATTTGCAACAGTAGTCTCTGTTACATAACTGTTAACTAATAATCCGACTGGGTTAAAAGTTTAACATGTGCTGTTTGAAGGTAAGTAATTTATGAAAATCATATCATGCAAGCAATATTTAAAATCTTAGAATTATGTACTAATGTATTTCGCCTGTTTCTGAGTTTTGTGTGTTTGTGTAAGAGAGCAAATAATGTCTTGATGGAAGTATATAAAGAAAAAAGTCGAGAGGCAACAATCGTATATATATATATATATATATATATATATATATATATATATATATATATATATAACTACTTAATTTACTCACATAAAATTAATATACGAAAGTATATATTTATGCCTAAACTTTAAGTATTTACTTCAAAAGTGCTCAATACGTAGGTAGAGCTAGTTAGTAATTTATAAAATATATATGGTGATTAAGCTACACTGAATATTCCACGTTTCGTCCACTCTAGGACTCCTCAGGCTTATGCGCGAATTCTGTGGTTGTTTATCGTTTTTATATGCTCCTCTTCTATTGAGATTTTAGCGTGGATGAAACGCGGAATATTCAGTGTAGCTTAATCGCCATATATATATATATATATATATATATATATATATATATATATATATATATATATATGTATGTATAGGAAGAGATGGTGTAATTAAGATAAGAAAAGGGAGAAGGCAAATAAAATAAGATATCTAAAAGTTTAAGGCGTGTAAGTTGTAGAGAATAAGAAGGGAAAAAGGAAACATTGAAGAGAAGCGGGGTGAAAATTTTAAACGGAACTATTTTAATGGGCGCATTTCTAACTTTCTCTTTACATTCCGCCTTTGGTTGGCTCGATTACTCCCACGTTCGGTTTAAAAGTGAGGCTTGCACATAAAAAAAAAACAAAAAAAAAAACAGAAACACGACAACTCGCAGATGTGCCGTCGTTGCGATATTTCCATCTTCGATCAGGGGAGGATAATTTTTTTCTAAACTCTCGCAACGTAAATTTGTTTTTATTACCTTAGCGCTGCGTACTTTTTCCAATGAGTAACACTCCCTTTTTTTTAAATAAAATTTGGATGCTCAGTACTTATGCCAGACTGATGCACGTGCAAACAAAATGAAACACTAGGAGTAAAGAAAATGGGACAGCAAAAACAAAGAATCTGATTTAATGATCAAGTGATTGGAAGTATATACCAGAGAAATAAATGAGATAACAATTAAAATCGATATCTTTCCTCTCCGAACACGAGACAAACATTTCTTGTCCTGCTTTTTCTGAAATAAACTCAAATATTTACGTTATAGGACACATAGCAAAGGTATAAACTTCTGTATAAATAATAAAAAAATATAACAAGGAAGAATACATGGTATCTGTAGTTGGAAACAATGCTCTTGCTCCCAGAATTTTATTATGTAATATATTTTTCACTAACAAACGCCATTTGTCATACTGTCGTTCGGAACAATGTCCTAACCACTGGAAACACATTGTCTAATATATTTTTTCAACGACACCATTGTAAATGGTGATCACGGGAACAATATGCTCACACCCGGAACTTTGTGATATAGTATACTTTTCTCCAATAGAAACTTTTTTTATACTGATCTCTGTCACTCAATGACATGGCCTTTCATGTGCTAATACTTAACTAACAATATTTTATTCGACTCGTCTTTTGTGGTTGATACGCAAAAATACTCTTGTTTCGGCATCCATCTGTCTTTCCCATAGCCAGGTTCTGCAAACCAGACAATGACGAACTCTTTTATAATGGAAATGAGGTAGGCGAAGACTATTAATCGATCCAGCTTGTGACTCATCACGTCCGCTAAATCGTCATACTGATCTCGACACATACTTTCATTAGAAGAGATGGCATTCAGCATGTTTTACTAATTCACAAAATAAAATCTGGTATTGCAAAATAAATGAATAAATAAATAAACTATTTCAGCATCACACATCAATCATCCCTAAATACACATAATGAGTTACCTTTTTATCTGTTCAGAAAAGGTAATGGGTAAATTCCGACTTTACTTTTGTAAATTATTTAGAGTTCAATGGCTTTCAATAGTTCTTTTCCAAAACAACACTGTTACATTAAGAACCTTTTAGCATAAAAATAAATTGAAATAAACAAATTAATTTATAGCTAGTTGACTAAATTAGGAGACATATTTAATTATCTTTTACTGTGCCCATCTTAAAATTGTAGTTTCAGAAACAGGGAATGTTATTCAGTTATCTCCCTTTTTGAATGCCACTTTTCAATTTATGCTTACTGATTTTTTTTGTGACAAAAAGAAGGAAATGGAGTATTTAAAAAAAAAATGATGTTTCCTTTTTAAAAAAGCTGACATTTTTTTTTAATCAGGCATATCGTTGGTTCGTGATACTCCAGTCGACTCAATGTTGCTATCCTCAGTAAAGTTTGGAATTACAATCTCTATGGATAAGAGAAAATTGATTGGCCCAGTTTTAATGAATAAAATTAATTTCTAAACTCTTGTATAATAATATCGTGGAGTTGGCGTTCGGGCTGGACGTCCATAGAATGAAAATATGTCACAAGCTCCTACAAAGTTTTTTTTGTTTTGTTTTAAATAGCCGCCATAATCAAATGTATTCTTAAACTACGGTACAGAAGGATTCAACTGCAGAATTTCAACTAGTCCGTCTAGTAAGTAGATACTATTTAACTTTAACATACGTAATTTGTAACTTTAACATATGTAAGATGTAACTTTAACATATGTAATATGTAATAATTATGTTTGTACAAGAATTAGAATGTCAAATAAGTTCACAAAATCAGAATACATTGTTATATCATAATAGAATCACTCGCCTGTTCCATTTCACTCTTTCATTTCCACTTTTCAAACCTCTTTTCTCGTTCTCCTCTTTTTCATCTTCATTTTCTGTAAATAATTTCATTACAAAGGATTTCGAAGAGTCAGAATATATTGTGATGTCATAATAGGCCTTTGATCTCTTCTAGCTTTTCAAGGCTCTATCTCCGCTTTTCGTCCCCCTTTCGTCTCTCGTCTTTCTTTTTTTTTTTTTTTACAAAATCTAATTGGAGGAATCACCGCTTATCAATGCCCAAAGGCCACTCGAAGATAAGTGTTAATGAGTGTCAGGTAGACGAGTAGACAATACAGTAATTATCGGCACTGGGGATACGTAGGAAGCGTTTGATTATTTAAAAGGTCCACTCAGCAAATATTTGTTTACATTAGACTTTAAAACGGCCATGATATAAGTAGTTGCGAAACAGCTGCGCGTTATTATGTTCCACAAACGAGTAGTTCTTGGAAAGAAACTTTGCTAATGGAATTTTCGTTGAAATTTAATCACAGATATAGACTAAGTGAATTTTTGACAGTTGTTGTAGTAAGACGAGTGCTTGTTAAAGGGACTTTAGATAGAAGCTTAGTCGAGCACCTTCCATGTAAATGATGATAGAGCAGAGATGAACTCGTAAACTTTCTTCTGTGAGTAAGAGGGGATAGGTAGGAGAAAAGGGCTCCACCCACTTGATATCGAAGCTCGTTTTGATCATCCCTCTCTTCTCACCGATACTCTTATCATTGGCCCTTCCTTTACGTTATTTAAACTTCCTCATGCCATCATCAAAAACATTCATATACAGTTGAAGTGTGCACGGTGACAAACAAGCGAGTAAAGCAACAGCATAATTAGAGTTTTAATCGCAACATATTTCGTTCGATCGTAAATTTTTCATTTCCCATTTCCGAGGTATTTGTCGGACATCGTCTGAAAATCGATTGCTGATTACTTTCCGTAAATTAGGCAGGTGCGACGGCAGAGGCGTGGATGAAACGTGTGAAGAAGACCTTTAATATTTTTTCAAGAGACTGGAGAGTGACTCAACACCGAATACAGGGAAAATGAATCATTTTCTCAGCTGCCTGTTGGGCCTTCCATCTCTTCGTGTTAATCGAGTTGTTATTTTGGGTAAAGAAAGTATGGAGTCGCATTTACATTGGATTCTCCAACCACCACACCAAGTGTGCTTACGAAAGCAAACAAATAAAGCAAAGAGAAACATGGAAGCAAGTAAACACACACACACGTGCGTGTGCACACAGTACAGATCTCTCCCCTCTCTCTCTCTCTCTCTCTATCTCTCTCTCTCTCTCTCTCTCTCTCTATATATATATATATATACATATCAAAGGGCGAATGAATCCTTTTCCGGGGTCAACGGCCAACTAGCACCGCGTGGGTTTGTGTGTATGTATGTGGGTGCTGAGGTGGAAAAGGCTCGCCGTGGTGAAGGCAACCTTTCTAGGAGAAGCAAATCTCTGATTTAAAAAAACATAAAGCGGGAGACCAGTACCCGCATTAAGCTGGTCTGCAGTTTAACTTGTTGTTGGCTATCTTGCTCTTGCTTGTTGCTGGATTTCAACATTTTTAAGCCAGAGAGAGACTTAGCTGTCGTACAAAGCTAAGACTCTGTAACATCATCTGTGTATAGATACTCCCTCAGGCATTTGTCTACTTTGCTCATTTAGACCCTGTCAATTACACTATATAATGTAAATGTTTAAATTTATAATAAACGGTAAATAAATATTTCAATCATCCGAGCCCAAAACACAGAAGCATGCACAAAACATTTAATGAAAACCTTAAAATGAATTTCCTAATAAAACTTGATAAGAAATTTAATTTACTTTTCTAATTTTTCTATTTTAATTATATCCTAAATTTTTTCTCCTGATTTTCTATCATTATCATCATCATAAAATTCACAACTTCTTTCTTATGTTTTAAATATTTTCAGGACCAGCCACCCACTTTATTACAAAAGGCTAGTTTTATTTTGGTGTCTTAAATTCCCCCCCTTTGTGCTGATGAGGAGATGAATATTCTCAATGATTATTGTCAATTGTGAATAAAACGAATATCGTTTCCGAAAGGATCATATACTCAAGTTGAATTTTATGTTTTTCCTGTTGAAACTGATTCATAATTTATAATTATTAATCTTTATAATCAATGTTAATGCAGATAGCTATTGTGCTTATTATATCTCAACAGTATGATTATCTTAAAGTACTGACACATAAAAATATACTTTGCTCTTTAGACTCCAGGTCTCATTCCCTATATATATATATATATATATATAATTATATATTTTTTTTTACTATAATAATTAAATACCTACAGACACTAGTGTTTCATCCGTTCGGGATTCATCAGTGCATGGTGTCACGATTAACACCAGCCGAACGATTCGAACCCCGCAACACGAGACATCTCTGGCTCGATTAGAGGAGACCGTATCCATTCGGCTACCATTAACCGTGTGAAATAGCGTTGAATTTAAGCATTTTAATTTTTTAAATGTTCATTTACGTCAGTCAGGGAGTGATCTAATCGTTATACGATGATCTACGCATAAGAGCTAAATTGACCGACTTTAATTCAACTGAAAGTGCTCAACGATAAGAAAAGAATTTCTTAAAGGGGCTGCCATAATTATTTTTTTTACTATAATAATTAAATACCTACAGGCACTAGTGTTTCATCCTTTCGGGATTCTTCAGTGCAGGGTGTCACGATTAACACCAGCCGAACGATTCGAACCCCTCAACACGAGACATCTCTGGCTCGATTAGCGGAGACATTATATATATAATATGTGTGTATATATATATATATATATATATATATATATATATATATATATATATATATATATATATAACACAGAATATCCATTCATATATATATATATATATATATATATATATATATATATATATATATATGAATGGATATTCTGTGTTAAATTATATAAGTTTACAACAAAATTTAATGTTTGACAAAGGAGAGCAATAAATTTATTAAAGTCCCCCCCCCCAAAAAAAAACAACAAATATCCATGGACATTCAATGAATGACTCATAAACCGCAATAAATTCTTGAATGTATCAATATTCATTGTATTCTATATCTGTTCCTCGATTCTTTTTATTTAAACTTTGAGTATCCATTTTAGACCATCAAATTTTTATTTTCAATTTATGTGCAAATAAGCAAAATTTATTAGTCACGTATATTTTGCTAAAAACATTTCCTCCGATGAGATGAGGTATTCAAAAATAATTAAAAGCAATAATTTTCTTGGTGGCAGCCCTCCCATGGAAATCAGCCCTGCGAAGCTCTTGGGGAAAAGTTTTTGTTGAAACGGGATGATAATATAATTATTACGTTCTGCTGTAATTTTTTATGTTGTGGCTTTGTGCACTCTCTTAACAATCCCTACAATCGCAGTACAATTTTTTCAGACAGTTCCGGCTTTCGTCCAGAATTTTGTTTGGTGGAGAATGTTTTCCCTTTTATTTCATAGGTTTTCATCAGTTTGGAGACAGTTCCCCTCGATATGACAACCAACTCAAGCACTTCCGTTACGGCAATACCTCCTATATGTGCACAAAACAATGTGCTCTCCTGGGAAGACTCGAAATTATTCAGGGTACTGAGATTTGGAAAAATCTATGTGATCGGTTTTTAGCTAGAAATTTGGCGATTAAGAGGTCAAAGTTTTTAGCTAGAAATTTGGCGATTAAGGGGTCAAAGTTCAACGATTTGAGCTTTGAGAACTCTAGCAAACTTCTCCGACAATTTTGGGTCTACACCCTTGAAATGTTAGATATAGGTTCCGTGGACATGGATCTAACTTAATAACTTGATTTGAGGCCAAAACAATAAATTTTCAGGGGGTCATAATAGGGGTCAAAGTTTAAAAAATTACCCTTTTTTTTTGCTCAGCATACACCTCCAAACACCCGGGCAACGCCGGGCACCCATGCTAGTATATATATATATATATATATATATATATATATATATATATATATATATATATAAGGACCTTTAAATTTCCAAACTTTTTGTACAGACATTTAAAATTGTCGTTAACTTTTTAAAATTCAGTATGTCATTGCGATACATCTTATGAGACAGCTGACTAATTGAGTTCAAGTTCAAATGAACAGCTACAATAGGAATTGGAATACATTCTAATAAAACCTGATTGTCACAGCTGGGGAATTACCAAAATGCAATCCGGACGTGAAGACATTTTAGATTATCGATATGCAATAAAATTCTGTTTTAAACGTGTGAAACAATGCCATAGAAACGTGTTTCAAACTGCTTTTGGGTTATATACATGAACCGACAATAAGTTATCCAGTGGAATAATAGATTTAAGGGAGGCAGGGAGTCTATAAGGAATGGCGAGAGGGGTTTAAGGAACAAGGAAGTTAGAACACTAGAATTAAGAGGCCAAATAAAGAATTTCATGAATAAGGACCGTCGTGCGTCTATAGAGACAATAGGTGCACATTTTGATGTCAGTGTGGGAACTGTAGCAAAATTATTCGCAATATATATATATAAAAAAGTGAAAGTGTCTGCCTGTCTGTCTGTGTGTGTTTGTGTGTCTATCTGTGTATATTTCCCTACGCAATAACGCTGTCAATTTTCAGTCTACAGATTCGAAATTTAGGATATAGGGTACTGAGATTTGGGAAAATTTTTGTAATCCATTTTCAGCCAGAAAATTGGCTGTTAAGGAATCAAAGTTGAACGATTTGACCTTTGAGAAACCTACCAAACACCTCCGCCAATTTTGGGTCTATACACTTGAAATTTTTGATATAGGTTCATTGGACATGGATCTAACTAAATAATTTGATTTGAGCCCAAAACAATAAACGTTAAGGGGTCATAATAGGGGTCAAAGTTTTAAAAAAATTGACCTCTGCGGTCTCTACCAAATTACTCAGACAATTTCTGGTCATTTGAAATTCTACATAAAGGGTATCCCGATATAGGGCAAGCTTTTTAATCGATTTGGATGGAAAATTTGGGCTACCAATATATAAATGTATGTCTGCATGTTTGCATGTCTGCCTAAAACATTCGATAAAAGCAACAGATTTTCACAAGATCATTATCGTTTTTAAGCTCGACCCTTCAGACGACAAATACCGAAAAATTGGCTAAAAACATTAATTTCTTCACCCTTAATTGGGCACTTTTCGACAGGGAGGGGGTCGCTTTTTTCACCGAAATTTCCGAAAGTCATCCCTTTTTTCGATTGTCTAGCCTTAATTTAAACATACGTCACTTCCGGTTTGCCGGTGATCGTAACAGCAAAGACGTAACATGTTTTTTGCCGTTCTTTTCCTCCTTTGTGGTATGGGTTCGAGCCTACCTTCCTACTATCACTTTTTTTTTTTTTTTTTTTTTTGCTCAACACACACATCCAAACTCCCGGGCAAAAACTGACATTCTGCCAATTTATTCTGAACAAGGCTCATAAATAAAACTCTTCAAAATTTGTTCACTGAACAAAGGTTTTACATATAATCTGTCCACCTTTTCAGAAAAGTCAAAAGCAGGTCAAAGGGAGGTAATATTACATGTGTCAAAGGGAGGTAATATTACTTGTGTCAAAGGGAGGTAATATTACTTAAGAAAATTTGTGTTTACAATAGGGTGTCTACAATGATTGTTAGCAGTCTTGAAAACGAAATGAAAGCGACAACAAATATTGCAAACTGATATGTGCACCATATATTAAAAAAGTAGATAAGGACCAGAGTATGCAGTAAAAGAATTTTCCACGTTCTTATGCACTGACTCAACAACACAACTGGCAATTCTAGTTCAAGGAATGGAACGTTGTGGCAAATCCCTGACTTTTGAGACGTGTTTCCCGCTTTAGCATGGCACAAATGCTTTCTGATCCCAGCCAAAGTAAGTTAGCCTCTTAGTTAAACGCGTGCATGCATCCCATTCTCGTTTTATCTTTCTGTTAAGAAAGATACTCAGAAGAAACACCCCTCAAATATATTTTGAATCTAACTTCCAAAATTTCAATGCATTTATCAATGTCACTTATTCCCCAATGCCATTTATACTCCCATTAAGGGATCAACCCGCTCGTTTTCGACCCTAAAAAGAAAAGAAATAAAGTGGACAATTTAGAATTGGTTGTTGCTCTACTAGCCATCACTAATGAATGTGCGCGCACGCACACACGCAAGCGCGAACACACAATCACAAACACACACGCATATATATATATATATATATATATATAATTATTACAATAATAATTTTGAATAACAACAGACACTAGTGTTTCATCCTTTAAGGAATCACCAGTGTAGCGTGACACGATTACTACCGGGGTCGAGACATTCGAACCCGGCCACCAAGCCATCTTACTTCATTAGCAAGGAAAGAATCCAACGGCCAATCTCAACCGCGAGAAATATCGTTGTAATTTTAACATTTATTTTTTTTAAATGTCTTAACGTCTGGCCATAGTGATCTAATAATTATAACAGCATGATCTATGTATGCGAGCTTAGGTGACCGACATTCTATTTCAACTTTAAAGTGCTCAACAATAAGAACCGTGTTTCTTAAAGGGCTGGCATAATTATTACAATGATAATTTTTTTAATACTTACAGACACTAGTGTTTCATCCTTTCGGGAATCATCAGTACACACACACACACATATATATATATACATATATATATATATATATATATATAATAAATTCCACAGCCAACAACGTCGCAACCCACAAGAGCCATGACAGTCAACGATTCGTTCGTTGACTGTCATGGCTCTTGTGGGTTGCGACGTTGTTTGGCTGTGAAATTTATTATATACAATCTCTCACATTCTGAATATATATATATATATATATATATATATATATATATATATTACAAGGATGAATGTTATCTTTATATTTTAATCTGTCAAGATAATAGAAAGCTTAATACGTTAGTTGGAGGAAAAATAAAGGTTACGGCCCCTTTAGTCTTGACAGACTATGGATACCCACTGTAAGGGTGGCTGCACATGAAATCGTTGTGGTAAGAGGTGCGCAATTATCAATGACACCTCTCATGAGTCGACATTGTTAAATACCAGTGGCAAATGGAGGATATATTTTTAAAAGATATGATGTTTCTTAAAAAATAATATTAACAGCAATATGACGTTATTACAAAGCTGCCTTTCTTTAACAGCGAAATCTCCCCAACTTTTTCTGAATTTCCAATGTCTATATCCGTTTCTGAAATGGAACAGTGCATACTTTTTACAAGAAAAATTTCAAATATGAAGAAGTCTCGAAATAAAGACAAAACGTTGATGAACACATAACTCAGTTTGTTTTTTTGTTTGTTTTTCTTTATTTCGTCGAAATACTATTTCCATTATTCTCATCATATATATATATATATATATATATATATATATATATATATATATATATATATATATATATATATATATATCAGCAAAAGTACCCGTCGTTGACTGAGTTCAAAAACGGTCTACAGAAAATGGACTGATTTATGAAAGTATGATAGGTTATGAAAAGGAAGGGTTATAAAGAGATAGCTTCGAATTTGGGGGTATCAGAACCAAAGCAAAATATGATGAAAGTAAAAATAAAATAGATAAACCCCATAATTTATTATACCATACCTGTTCACACTGAAACACTTATCACAATATTCTGTGGATCTATATTAAAAAACCTTGTTAAACTTTGTCACATATTTGCATTCTATGGAGGTCAGGCGCGAACGAACACCCCATAATTTTATTATACCATATTTCTTCAAACTGAAATATAATTATCAAAGTATACTTACGCAGATAGATATGAAAAAGGCTTTATTAAAGTTTGTGCCTATTTCCATTCTATGGAGGCCAGGCGCAAACGCAGACACCACGATTTTATTATACTATCCCTATTTAAGTTAAAACATACTTATCAAAGTATTCTTATGTACATCTATATCAAAAACACTTATAAACGTTTTTTTTTTTAATTAAACATTTTTTTTTTCTTACTTTGTGGACCAGGCGGGTACGCAGCCCCCCACAATTCTAATGAATCATTAAACATACCCATTCCTGTGTCTCGATACATCTTCTATCATTATATGTGATCAGTTTTCTATAAAAGTCAACCATATAGGAGCCTATTCGTGACCAGTCACACACACAGACCTTCAGCTTTATATTATATATATATATATATATATATATATATATATATATATATATATATATATATATATATATATATATATATATGATACTTTTTTGTGACCAAGAGCGGAGCTCCGCTTGAAATATAAAAAATAACGATAAAAATATTAAATACAAACATCGTTCTTTATGCTTCAAAAAAGCCCTCATAACCTTTAAATATATATATATATATATATATATATATATATATATATATATATATGTATATATATATATGTATATATACATGTATATATATGTATATATATGCATATATATATGTATATATATACATATATATATGTATATATACATATATATATGTATATATATACATATATATGTATATATATATACACACACACATATATATATATATATATACATACATATATATATAAAATAACGTAAGTTTTTTTGTTTTCCTTACCTGCACTTAAAGCTTTGTGTGTTAATTGAAATGTAAAGTAATTACGTATATAAATTGATACTCTTTGAAGGCTAAAAACAACGCATTTTTTTTAAATAAACGAATTTATTAGCTTATATCAGATACATTTTTATTCTGCACATCCTAAGCAATGAAGAGTCTATTTTATTTTTTCCGTGCGCGCATAGTTGAATTCTGCGTTCCGGAGTGTTTTTGTATATCCGTTAAAAAAATAAAACAGTCATCAGCAGGGGTGTCGCCTTGGCCGCGCAAAATTAAAATAATGAAATTAAAACTTTTGTAGAATTCTATGTGCGAGAATTATTTTGTTAGTCTGTGGGTCTTCATAACGGCTCAATATTTATATTTTGTTTTAATTTTTATATTTTAAAATATCGAGCCATTATGAAGACCCGCGGATTAACAAAAACACTACGCAGAATTCTACCATTCGGCCAAGAAAAAGAAAAAAAATAGACAGACTCTTTATGGTGTATAGCATCGAAATATATCTGATATAAGCAAATAAATTTGTATATTTGAAAAAGAAATGTATTGTTTTTAGCTTACAAAACGTATCCATCTATATACATAAATACATATATATACATACACACAGACACACACACAGACACACACACACACACACACACACACACACACATATATATATATATATATAAATTAAATATGTTCCATAGGTTAAAATTTCAAATGTATCAATTTTCAAGTCTGCAGACAAAAATTCGAGAGAGTAGTTTGGTAGAGATGATTCCGCACGCAGAAAGACAAACGGAATCGATCATATATATATATATGATTTGACCCCGTTTGTCTTTCTGTGTGCGGAATCATCTCTACCAAACTACTCTCTCGGATTTTTGTCTGCAGACTTGAAAGTTGATATATTTGAAATTCCAACCTGTGGAGCATATTTAATTTGTTTTTTAGCCAGGAGAAATAACTGATAAGGGGCAAAATTTAAAAAAAGATATTGGAACTTGGTAAATGTAAGTCGACTAAGCGTATTCTACGCATACACAAATATACATTTATACATTTAACAACATAATGTTTGAAGGTATTTGTACGCATGGAGTTTAGCTCAGATAGTAACGAATACTGCCGGAGAGGCGGGTATGAAGGTATCTTTCACTGCAAGAACAGCAAGGTCGGAAAGTGGGATTGAGAAGTTAGTGCCCTTCTCAAAGGCACTGATATGAAAAAAGTGCATGGGTAATTCCCTCGGCATTCGTCGGTAAAGCCTCTCCAGACGATTAGGAATACACTAACCTCTTCTCAAAGAGAGAAAAAAAAAACAATGTATCGGAGTATGGATCTTTTAAAACTGCATAGAACTAGCATTATGCAACTGGACCCAGGTCATTACAGACATATCCAGATTTCTATTGATTTTTGGGGGCCGAGGCTAAAATTCCCTTCGGAGAGGTACATGTTTGGTTCTGAGTCTAGCTGATTGTAACTAAGTCTTATTAAAAAAATCTTTTGAAACAACTGCTATATATTATGTAGAATGTTTTACCTAATCGAAAATATGTTCTGTATAATAAATCTGCATTAATTAAAATATCATATTTAAGCGTATTTTACGAATGGACAATGCTAAACGGCGTGCTAGTATACATATAAAAGTGACCTTGTGTGTGTGTGTGTGTGTGTGTGTGTGTGTGTGTGTGTGTGTGTGTGTTGAACGATCCCAACCAAACAATTCTGTCAAGGTTTGGTGTACAGACTTGAAACTTTATATATAGGGGATACAGACCCGTGGAACAAATTCTAGTTGTTTTTAACCGGAAGACATAGCTACTAAAGGGACAATATAGATAAATTGGAACTTGACAGGCGTAAGTCGACTAGAAGTGTATCTTCTACGCATTTGCAAATATACATTGTTACGTTTAACTACTTTAATTCTTAAATAAAGACTTAACTTAGATGGTAACGAATAATGCTGGAACGCCACATGTTTTGATTTCGATTCTAGCTGATCGCACCCAAGTCATATATCCTTTCAACATTTGAAATCACTACTATAAATTGGGTACAATATAATAATCAAGAGAGTATTGGCTCTATAGTAATAAACACGAAATCTTCATGAATTGTCATATGTTTAGCGCGTATTTTACAACCGGACCACATCGGAAAGCTACTAATTTATCTAGAGCACAATAATATAATCAATCGAGAATTATTGTATTTAAGTGTATTTTACGACTGGGCAACACTGGGCGACAAGCTAGTATATAAATATATATCTCTACACATATAAAGTTAAGTTTTTGTTGCACTGAAATTGATATTAAACGTCTACTTTTTCTATTCAAAAATTACTGAAACAAACTTTTACTATACTAAGTCATGTGAGATTTCATAATGGTTAACTAATTTCCATATTCCTTTGAAAAACAAACTGTCATTAATTAATTATTCATATTTTGTTTTTTATTGAACGATTGGTTTCCTTTAACTATTATGCACAGTTTTATTTGTGCATATTGTCTATATTGTCTATGTGTGTACGAAACAGTGTCTATAAAACTTTTTTTCAATTTTTTATCTATTGACTTGAAACTTGATATTTAGTGAATTTAGTCCACTGGAAGAAATGATCAGCACGCGAGTAAATTTAAATTAAGAATTACAATTTTTATTCATTTTGAATTATTTGTATTTATCTCTTTTGCCTTTTAAGAGTTTTCAGGATGGCGTCGCGATATCGTCGCCTTTCGTTTAGACACAAGATTTGCTTTTCTTATATAAAAATAAAACTTGATTAATTTAGGTGATTTTTACTGTACATAGAGATGTTTATTTATTTTTGTTTTTCATGGGTTGGGAGTTCTGGGAAAACATTTTACTTTTGTCCCACGCAGAGTACCCCTTTTGAGGTATCTGTATATGCCTAACATATACAGAACAAGTTCGTGTCTAACTTTGCCCCCGTGGAGCAGGAGACTTGAACATCTTGGTTTTTGTTTGTTTCCATGAATAATATATGTGTCATCTTCAGTTTGCTCCCCTCCTATATCCCGTTGTAAAAAAAAGTAAAAAACAAAAAACAAAATACAACAAAGAAACAAAACAAAACAAGCTTCGCTTTCACTTAATACAATTATCCATAAAAAACGATCTTTCTTTAAACACAACATCTTCCTTCTTTTTTTTTTTGTTGTCTGGGTTAAATGCCTCAGGTAAAACAAAACAGTCACTCGTTGGCGCAGGCATTCGAACGCGTATACAGACATGCATGCGTCACCTTACACTCGGGCGTACCCATTTTGCTTTTATTTTATTATTTTTTTTTCATGAAAATAAGAAAATGCACTTGTTGACTCCCTCTCCCGTTGTCATAGTAACAATTGCAACAGTAAAAAAAAAAAAAATGCTGCTACGTGTTTTCAAATAGAATCGATATTCACCATTTTTTTCGTATCGCGTTGCCTTGACAACATTATTTGTGCACTAAATGACCTGACTTTTATTTTTCGTTTTATCAACTTTCCTTGTTTAGCTTACTTCTTTTTTTTCAGTTTTTCTTTATTGTATTTTTTTCTTTTTTTTTTCGAGTCTTTTTTTTTTTCTTTTTTTGCTTTTTCAATTTTTCGTTTCAACTTTATGAAAATTATTCGATTTATTTCTGTTCTCTTCCGTCTTTTTTTGCTTTCTTTTTTCTTTATTCGAAGTTTCTTAATTTCTTTCCGTCTGTTATCTTTTATTCTGCCTTTCTTTCGTCTTGGGTTTCATATACTCAGTTTCATTTTCTCCCCTCTTTCTCTATTCTTTCATTTCTGTAATTTTTAAGAAATTTATAATTTTTTCCTTACTTCAATTTTTTTTACTTTCTTTTTCATTTTTCTCTGACTTGTTTGAGTGCTTCATTTTACTTGTACTCATTCATAAAAAAGAATTTCTTACAAATTATTCAAGTATTTTCCAATTCTTACTTTTTTCTTTCTTTCGTTCTTTCTTCATTCTCTCTTACTCTCCTTTTCTCGCTCTTCATTTCCCCATTTCTTCATTTTCCTTGTTCTTCTTTTCTTCCTTTCTTCATTTTTCTCTTTTTTCATTTTTTTCCTTTCTTCATTTTTTCATTTTACGTTTTTCCTCTTTTTCATTTCTTTCTTTTTTCATTTTATAATTTCTCTATTTCTTCATTTCTCTATGTCTTTATTTCTCCCTTTCTTCATTTCTCGCAATTTTTATTTCTTATTTTTTATATTTCGTTCCTATCGGTACATCATATATTGACAGATCTCAAAATCAACCACAAATCAGGCAAATTAAAACGCCAGAATAACTTTTTACAATATTCCAACTTCTTTCCCGCCAAAATGTAAAAACGGTAAGAACAAAAAACAAAAAACAAAATGGCCGGCATCTAAAATGAGAATAATGAAAAACGACGATTTCTATTTAATAAGGCAGAAAGGAAAAGATAATGACGATAATTTCGATTAATTAGAGCGCAGATATTAATTAATTAACCAATCATAGATCAAATCGATTAATGTTGTTTTCAAAATCAGATATTCGTTTCTTCAATTTCATTTCGTCTTTCTTGATCATCGATTAACTTACAAGGAAAACGGATGTTCTTATGATGAATAATTTACGCGTTTAGGACGGGACATGCTATTAAAACTTGCACGTGACAGATCGACCCACCGATCGGCATGGACGCAACTAATATATGCGTCCATTCAATTTGAGCCTTCAGCAATAAAAAAATCTATATTACATTTCTTTTATTCTGTCTATCTTTCCGTTTCACTTTATATTGGAAACTACTGGTCCGATCTAGATGACGTTTTGTACGGACATTTGGGTTGATAGACCGCAACAAACTAAGTATTATGCTATCCGATCGATGCAAGAGTAAGGATTAATGCACATTTACTGTAGAAGTTTTCTCGGATGCTACTGAGTCTATCTCGCTGAAATTTTGTATGGGTCTTTGTTATAATAAGTACAGCGAACTAAGTATTATGGTATCCGTTCGATTCACAGTTAGGGATTAATAAGGATTAATAAGGTTTAATAATGATTAGGAGGGATATTTAATATTTCAAATTAAATATTTAAAGCAAAATAAGCTCAAATTTAACTATGTTTAACCATTAGTTTAGCATAAAGCACTCATTCTAAGTCAACGGGCCATGACCTTTGCCTGTTTTTACGCGCTACACAGTCTTCTTCTATATATATCTCAACTGTGATAATGCAAAAAAATTTTAAAAAAAACAAAAAAAACCTTCTATTACAAAGTTAAGTGCAACTGACCGTCCGACAACTAGAACCTCATACATAGGTGCATTGACACATCTATAATAAGAGCGTCTATTCGATCTGAACTTTTTATTTCACTCTCAATATTTACAAGGCAAGGAGACTTCTTATAGAATTGCAAATATGCATCTAAGATAATACGTGTCTATTGAATCAGCTTGTGTAATGTGAAAAATGCGGTTTCATACGTAGACGTGACAGATCAAACGGCCGACACACACTATCCAAAGAATACGAGAGGGAATAAATGCATATGTTTACACATATTTCTTAGACTTAAGGATTAGGCTTCATGGGGTTGGGTGGCTGGATAAAAATCATAAATCCACTGATATGATGAGAATTAAGCTTACATATATTGATAAGTAGTTTATATCTTGATGAGTCAATTCTGATATTTGGAGTTTATTATTTATACACACATATTTATA
Organism: Euprymna scolopes; assembly: GCF_053919585.1. NCBI lineage: Eukaryota > Metazoa > Mollusca > Cephalopoda > Sepiida > Sepiolidae > Euprymna > Euprymna scolopes. Next base: position 66,536,482 of record NC_136492.1, read on the forward strand.
AAGTAAAGGTACGTATGTATTAGTGTTGGGACGGTTGATCGAAATCGGAATCGGGAATCGGACAAATCGAAACTTTTTGGTGTATCGGAATCGGAAAAAACTTCTTTCTCTATTCCGATGCCAAAACGATTCCTTTAATTATCATTTTTATTTGATTTTTTCAAAAGTAAGACTTTCTACTGCTGATAATAATAATAATAATAATAATAATAATAATAATAATAATGATAATAATAATAATAATAATAAATATTTATTGATTTTTAACTTCCAGTAAAACTACAATCAATAGATCATCCCCGCAAGTGTGTGTTTACGTTTGAGAAAATATTTGCACGTTTAACATGCGTTTTTACAGTAACGGTAGGGTGGGGGGCACAATAACAGCTTTATAGTAAAATATTTAAATATTTATAAAGAATCTGAATCGGAATCGGTAATTGTATCGGAATCGGGAATTTAGTACTGAATCGGTAATTGTATTGGCATCGAGTAAAATATTGGAATCGTCCAATAACTAGTGTGTATACGTAGAATGCTGAGTAGTTTATATGATTGTGAGTCAATTGGAAGTTTATTGTGTGTGTTTTCCTGGCGCGCGCGCACCCCCAACACAAACACACAAATACACCCCTCCCCCATATATATGTAGGATAGCTTGAATTACTTACTATACCCAATCCTCGAGAGTTTTATATATGTCTCTGAAATGGTTCATCAAGACAACTTGACATGAGGATACTTCGTCCCACAAGTACACCATGATGAAATTTTCCAAATAACATAGCACGTATTCAAAGCCCCAAATAAGATCATCTCGGTACGGCAATATGGTTCATACAAGAAATGACGCACTTTCTGCCAGGGCTGTTACCTCAAATAGCACCACTTAGCTACACACTTTATCACTTTAGATAAATTCTGGTCCTGGAATTTGGCAAAACCAAGAGACAAGAAAAAACAAGATATACTATAACACAGTGAACGTGCCAATTGAAAAGAGAAAATAACTGCTCTGAATTTCCTTATTAACACAACATTTGGGAGCTGAAGGAGAACTTTAGAACACTCGAATATCTATGTTCTTCATAAAGAAATCAAGTGTTTGTATACGAAGGGGTCCCTGTAATTCTTGGTTCGTTCCAAGTCGATAAAACCATATTTCTACATTACCAATTTAATTGAAATTTTCAGAAAATCTATCTGTAAAGTCAAAGAATGTTTGCATGTTATTAAAATAATTTAACATTGCGAATTATAAAAATATTAATTAAAATAAAAATATTTTTCTTAAATCGTTTCTGCGAAACTGCCCGGTTTTATTTCCGGTAACTTCCGTTTCAACGACTCTCAAGATAAGTAAAAAAAGGGTACTCATGCAGAGGGTGATCCGTGCTGAAATAATAACGTTATTATTTAAAAGGCCATTCTTAACATGGGGAGGGGATCGTGTTTTGTACCTATTCTGTACTTTAACCTTACAATCGAATAAAAAACATGTCATAAAACTTTAATTAAACGTGGAAATACGATTTTAAAAATAGCGCGGATCACTCTGTATTAGCAGAAAAAATCCCCTATTTTTTTTACATTTAAATACATTTATGTATCTTACCAATTTTTAAAATTTTAAATTCCTTTGTTTATCTTAAGACTTTTTACTCATCAAGCATTGCGTTTAAATTGTTTAATTTCTTTCATAGCATTGTTTACATAAAAACGTTTGTTTTAACTTTTCTAAACTGTTTCATTTTTACGACATGCCTCAGCGTATTATAAACACTCTAACCTCCCCATGTTAAAAACGGCTTTCAAATTAAACACGCCCTTCCACAAACCTCGAAAGCCGTTCTGAACATGGGGAGGTTGGGTGGTGTTCATTCCGAAAGCCGTTTTAACATGGGGAGGTTATGGTGTTTATAATATGCTGGGGCGAGTCGTAAAATTAACGAAGTGGCTATTTATTATTTATTGCAAAAATTGCTTTAAATTTATTATTTATTGCAAAAATTTCTTGAAATTTATTTATTTGACAAAAAAATTACATTTAATAAGAAATACAAATAAATGGTAGGGTTTTTTTCTGTTGATGTTTCTACATTTAAAAAGTTAATTTACTTTTCCTAGCATTGCCGACCTGAACGCTGCGAAAATAATTACACAACACTTAAAATTTTTATTCATTGTTGATTTATTCAAACAATCCTTTGGAAAATAAATGTTTAATTAAAGTGGGGTACTCCTTGGGCGTTGAGTTCCATGGCGACCGGCAGAATTATTTAATGGTCGCTCTCTTAGCCCCCCTTTTGTCAAGGCTAACGCATGCGCAGGTAACATTTATCATTTATTTACTTACGTTGCCTTTCGCACTTTTACAAACATTATTTATTTACGTTGGCTTAACTCTTTTCATTAATAAAAAGTAACTAAACCTGAATTTGTCACTTTTACAAACATTTATTTATTTACGTTGGCTTAACTCATTTCATGAATATTGGAAAAAAGGTTTTACTCTTTATAAATATTAAAAGAAAAAAGTTACTAAACATATATTAATAATTTCTCACGTTTACAAACATTTGTAATTCATGTATTTACTTACGTTGGCTTAACTATTTTCATGAATATTAAAAAAAACATAACTAAACCATGTATTGATAATTTCTCACTTTTAAAGACATTTGTAAATTACATGAGTGGATAATTTTTTTGGTAAATATTTACATGTAGGCTCACCTCCACTGTTTTCTTTTTAAAATGGCGACTTTTATTGATAAATAAATCTACTTCTTTGCAACTTTTATTGATGCAACGGGCACTGACCCCCTCCTTTTTTTAATATTATTTTCGGGTGGGTATGCTGACAACAAATATCAGTTCAATTTTGCAAATATTTTTTCACCCCCCTCCAAAAATGGTTTTTATTCCGGAAGCTGTTCTTAAGATGAGGAGGTTGGTGGTTATTATAAGGTGGACCTAATCTAAAAAAAAAAAATACCAAGTTTTTAAAATGATTAAAATAATTTCTCACTTTTACGAACATTTTCACATGCGCACATAACTTTTTATTTTACTTTTTTTTTATTTAAAAATTAGTAAATTTCAATGAATAGAATAATAAATCATTTATCATTAAATTGTGTTTTTGGTTTTGTGTTGAATGAAACTTTTTTTTCATTACAAAAATAATGAACCAATTTAAATCTTCCGGCATGCGTTTAATGGTTACGAAATTATCAATAAATCGTTTAGTTACTAAGCCAACATCAGTAAATAAAAAAAAATGCTACATGCGCATGCATTAGCCTTGATTAGGGGGGGCTAATGGAGCAATCATTAAATAATTATACTAGTCGCCATGGAACTCAACGCCCAAGGAGTACCTAAAGTGGCACTTATGCACTTACGTCATCGTGCTATTTTTTAAAATAGTATTTTCACGCTAAATTCAAATTTTACAATATCTTTTTTTATTAATTTGTTAGGTAAAAGTACAGATAACCTGGTCGGTTTCTAATGTGTGGAAAATCTAGCTCCCAAAAAAAGGGCACTCTGGATAGTAACAAAAAAATTAAAATTGCCTCAGCATCGGAAGATTTATCTACTGAACGAGGAAAAAAACGGTTAAGTGTAGTTCACCTTCTGTTTCTCTCCCCCTTTCTCTTCCTCTTTTAATATCTCTCTCTATCCATCTCTCCCTTTCTCTCTTTCAATCTTTCTCTCTATATCACCCTCTCCATCTCTCTTTGAGCCCCTTTCTCTCTCTAACTCCCTCTATCTCTCTCTCCGTTCCTCTGTCTCGCCCCTCTCTGTTTCTAACTCTCCCCTCTCTCTGTCTATCTATACATCCCTTTATCTCTCTCTCTATCTCCTATTACTCTATTTTCCTCTTACTTTCTCTTTTCTATATATATATTCCTCTCTATCTGTCCATCTATAATCCTTCATCCTATTTTAGTCTCCTAAATTAATTAGTGAATAAGGCATTGTCAAAACATGGATACATCCTATTTTAGTCACCTAATTTATTGACTGTAAGAATAGAAGTTATTTGGAAATTACTACTACCTTGAACAGCACCAGAAGTAACTGGTAAAACCTTTCTAATTAAATTGATTTTGGCAGCCATTCGGTAACAAAATGACATGGCCTTAGCCCTTGCTGCATAAGGAATATCTGCGACCTTGCTGCCAATAGAAGAATTATTTATTCTACTTTGAAACATTCAATTTTTCAAAAATCTCAGGTTCGACATCTCCAAAACATCCAATATGGGGAAAAATATTGCAGAAATGAAAACTTATTGTTAAGGGTGAATGCACAATGGTACGCAATAAATCACTAGAGGCTCGTGGTTGATCCTTGCAAGATTTGCGTGGCAATGTCAGACTATTTGGGAATGCAGTAATATTGCTTGCAGGAGATTTCAGACAAATGTTACCTGTTATTCTTCAATCAACACCAGCAGATGAAATAAATGGTTGCCTCAAATACTCTACTTTTTTGTTCCATGTGAAGACATTAAACTTAACTCAAAATATGGATATCCAGTTGCAGACTGTTCGATCCGCACATAAATTTTTGCATCACTTGTGGGAAATTCGGTACGAAAAAGTGCCAGCTGATCAGAGATAAGGGAAAAATTCTTTGACTTTTAACATCTATAATTTTATTACACCAAAAGAAGAGTTAGTTTAAAAGGTTTTTGCAGATATTCAAATTATAAGAATTCCACTTAACTGAGTGAAAGAGCTATTCTTGCAGGTAAATACAAAGACGTCCACGCTATTATTCAATGTAAAATTCCAAGTGAGATAGTAAAATACAAATCCATCGACACTGTTGTGAAAGCAGTTAAAGTGGTTAATTACCCAACAGCTATATTCGCCAGGGATGCCACCGCATGTTTTGCAACTGAAATTTGGCGTACAAATTATCATGTTGTGAAATATAAACCAATCTAAGGTTTGCAAAGGCACATGGCTTGCAATAAAAAAAATTAACAAACAATATCATAGAAACAACAATCAAAACAATACTTTTTTTTACAGATGAATATATCTTCATTCCATGCATTCCTATGATTCCACCGGATACATCATTGCACTTTCCAATTTTATTGTCGTTTGCAATAACCATCAACAAAGCACAAGGCACAATCTTTACAATTGTGTGGCTTACAGTTACACACTGACTGTTTTTTTTTCACATGGACAATTTATGTAACGTATTCAAGAGTAACCAAACCAGAAAATGTCCATATCAGCTAAGAAAATGGAACAACAATGTCTATATCAGCTAAGAAAATGGAACAACAAAAACTGTGTACACATACGAAATGGAAAATTAAACCTATAAGAAACGTGCTTTTTCTCATTTTGGAACTTTTTCCCTTGCGCCAATTTGAGCCACAGCAACGCGTGGCAGGGGATAGCTTGTATATATATATATATATATATATATATATATATATATATATATATATATATATATATATATATATACTTATTATTTGTTTTTCATAAGCATTTGTATGTCGCTACATGTCTATGCGCATGTATCGGTCAGCATGTTAGAAGTAATCAGAGACCTCTTCAGGCGATATTACTTATACAAAAATAGAGTCTGTAACGAAAATTAGAATAAAAATTTGAAAACGAGAATAATTGAAACAAGATTCTCGACACATTTAAATGAAGATGTTAGCCTCGTTATATTAAAAAAAAAAATTAAATAAGCCAAGTTTCTTGTTTTTGTTTTGTATAATTTTTTTTATCGATGTATGATTTAAAATTTTATTATTTTATTATTACGATTAATCTTATTTATATTAATTTTATTCTTATTCTTATTATTTCCTTTTGTTTTTCTCTTTCTTATCTGTTTCTTAAATAAGGTTATAGTATTCTCCTTTTTTAATTTTACTCATTTATTTTTCACTTATTTAAATATTCAAATACTGTTGGCCTTTTTGTTGTGCGATATCAAATTTTGAATTATATAAAGTAATTCATTTTAAAAGGATTTATCGTCTAGATATTCGACTATATATATATATATATATATATATATATATATATATATATATATATATATATATGTGTGTGTGTGTGTGTGTGTGTGTGTGATCACGGAGGTTAAGCAACGTTGAGCGTCGCTAGTACCAGATGGGTGACCACTTGCAAAATCTAGGCGCTGTATGTGCTCTCCGTTTAATTCGGCATTGTTCCAGTCGTTCTGAACCTCCCCTTGCCAATACTGGTATTTAACACCGCCGACTTAGGAGAGGTGTGGATGCAGTTTGCGCAATTTTTCCACAAATGGCACCTTTATTGTTGGTATCCATAGCATATCGAGACTGGAGCAAGCTGCCATATGTGTGTGTGTATAATTAAAAAGAAGGATATCTCAATGTTTGTAAAGGAGCAATCGCCAGAGATTAATAGACGAAGTTTTAAAGCTTCTAAATAACGAGCAAAACATATGTTTATAAACAACGGAAAAATAATTAGATATCGCAAACCAATCAATTGGACAAACATGTTATTTTCTAGGGTTTAACAATCGTTACGGATTTTACGAATTTCAAGGCCGGAAAAGATTGTAATAATTTTTTTTATAGTCAGAGGGACCAGACTTGTCCACTCACTGAATTTAAATTATTATTTGTAGCATTAAACCGATGACTTATACCACTTTGAATCGCAGATGGAACGTGCTGGTTAATAATAGTTTCAAACGAAAGATTAGTTAGCTTTACATTAACAAGAAACTTTACATTTTTTAACAAAGGTGTCACTACTTATCAAGGCCCCAGACCACTCGAGGATAAAGGTTAATGAGTGTACAGTGATCAATGGAAACATGTCAGTCATCCTTAGTAGTGGAAATTTGGTAAATTCGATTATTTAAGGGAATGCCTCATCAAGAATTTGTTCACATTAGACTTGAAGACAACCATATTGTAGTCAGTTGGAAAGCAGGAAAACAGAACAGAGTTCCATAGGCGTGCAGTTCTAAGAAAGACGCTTTGTTCATAGAATCTACGTTTAGGTTTAGGCATAGATTAAGAGTGAGGGAAATTATTGATAGTGGTTCAGCTAGACGAGTGTTTTTCCTGAAAGTCAGGCCAGTGGGGTACCATAGATTGGAGCCCAGACGGGCACTTGCCATGAAAATAACGATAATGCAGAGATAGGCGCGCGACGTCTCTTATATGAGAAAGAGGTTATAGGAAAGAGAAAAGGGTATCCCCCACTATGTAACGAAGTCTATCGTGAACTTTGTTATACGATACTATTAGATTTCTTGTGGGTAAGAGGACAGCACTACAGTCAAAAGAAAATTAGTGGCCTATTTCCCTATGCTAATCTATGGGAGACCCTTGTGCATGGTTGAGAACCCACTTTAGCTCAACCCCCCGATTAGTGTAATGTAAGGTCGTGGAAACCCGATAACAGAAACAAAAAATATTTATTTTTATAATTTTTATTTTTTACAAAGGAGTCACCACTTATCAAGGCCCGGAGGCCACTCGATGAAAAGGGTTAATGATTGTACAGTAGTCAATGGGAAGATGTCTTAGTAATCGTTAGTATTGTAAATTTGGTAAATTGGATTACTTAATAGGAACGGCTCATCAAGAACTTGTTCACGTTGAATTTAAAGACGAACTTATTATAGTTACTTGGAAAGAAGGAAAACGGAACAGGGTTTTCGTATTTTGTTGCGCTGAGCAGATGATACCGCTCGGTAAAATGGTCAGGACAATCGCGCAGTATGTGCACTGTTCGGTTAGAAAGAAACTGCAACCTACTGTCTGTACATATGCAAAAATAAAAAGAAAAAAAGATGGCAATACATCAACCTCTTTATTAAAAAAAAAACAGCATTGATAAAGTTCTGAATCAGAACAAGTCGCTCAGTGGGGATTTCCATGATAGGTAGTGCCTGATCGTCATCAAACTGCTCTCCTATAACTAATAAAGAATAAACCAAAAAGAAGGTAGCAACGTCGAACGTAAGAAGCCTGTACCAGATCGACAAAAGACAAATGAGGTGGATGGGCCATATCTACAGAAAAAGGTGACCCCCCCCCAAAAAAAAATCCAGATTAGTTTGACGGGAAAGCTGGTGAGTAGAAGACGCAGAGGAGGACAGCAAAAAAAAAAAAAAAACGCTGACAGTTTGAAAATCTGAGTAACATAAAAATGATGAGCAACAATGAATTCATGAGTACCTCGAGCGAGATAGATAGATTAAGATCAGTAGCCGTCAATGCCTGTACCATGATGATTAGACTTATTATAAGGCAATACATTCATCTTAAAATGACGCAACAAATAGATCTATTACTATAGATACGAGGGGTGTTCCAAATGCCTCCTACTTTATCGTATGAGATAGCAAATTGCATTTTTATGGTGACTGCACTTATGCATGCATGGTCTGACTGTTTCAGTTCTCTGTTGCAAAGTATATATATATACATACATATATATATACATATATATATATATATATATATATATATATATATATATATATATATATATATATATGCACAAATAACATTATCCCATTCTATTCAAAATAGCCGGATACCAAAATCTCATATCCATTTATTTTTCAACCCTTATCTTCTTTCTCTATGCCCCTTGAAAAGATTTAATCTTTATTATAGTTTCTGTGTATGCGCTGAATAGCAAAATTATATCAAACCAGATTTAATATTTTGCTAATGACTTTCCTCTGAGGAGATGAGTCTACATCGAAAATGCATGGATTACGGAAATTACGTTTATTGTTCAAATAATAAATGTTTTGAAAATATTTGTATGAATGAAATTTAAATATAAAAAACTATAAATTTTATATATAATTAATACTATAATTATTTTAATGCTTACAGACATTAGTGTGTCGTCCTTTCAGGAATGATCAGTGTACAGAGCCACGACTGCAACCGGCCAGAGGATTCGAACCCGCTTACGAAGCCATCTCTGACTCTGTTAGCAAAAAAAAAAAAAGAATAAATAAATAAAAAATACCCCTCGATCGTCGCGTGCCGCGACGAGTATTTAGTTTAAATTTACATTTATGAAGCGTAAATGTCATTCATGTAGGTCTAGAGTGATCAAATGATTTTAACATCACGATCTACGCACGTGGGCTAAGAGACCGACTTATTCATTTCAACATGCAGTGTTCAACGATAAGAACCTAGTTCTTAAAAGAGCCGACATACTTATTATTATAATTATTTTTAAGACCTGCAGACAATAGTGTTTCATCCTTTCGGGAAACATCAATATATATATATATATATGTGTGTGTGTGTGTGTGTGTGTGTGTGTGTGTGTGTGTGTATCAACATATACATGTATCTACATATACATGTATCTGATAAATAAATAATAATAATAATAATAATAATAATAATTATTATTATTATTATTATTATTATTATTATTATTATTATTATTATTATAGTACGGCAAAAGACACGATCGCATGAGACTCTGGATATATTGGGAGGAATGTAAGAATGTGAAGTGTTCTGGAAAATGGTTTGAGAGGTGCGTGATGAAGTGAGAACAAGTGAGGATGGCAATGTAGTGGTATGATGGGACAAAAGTGTCATAACGACCAAGCAATTGGAACATAATCATCTGGATTTGGTCGTAATTGACAAAGTCTCAAAACCTAGCAGATTGTAGATTTCTCAGTACCCTGGGATAGGAATGTGAAAGAGAACGAGAAGTGGAGCAATTATTTTTCATTGACCTTTGAGATAAGGCGTATACAGGGGATTAAAACACAAATAATCCTGGTCGTAGTTGGTACGCTAGGTGTAGTATCAAGTTGTCTGGAAGGACAATTGAAAAAAACTACAGATCCCTGATTTTTTAGGCACCGGCAACATCCTTAGTAAAAGCCTTGATCTTTGAAGCCCCTGGTTTGGAGCCGGGATTGAGACAAATCCTCTGGAATCCCATCACTTTTCAGGGAGACGTTGATAAACGAAATCAAAATTATTATTATTATCATAACAATGGAGTATATTCGTTTTTCTGTTCTACATACTATTAAAATATTAGTAACTTATCATATGCGGAAAATCTAAAACATACATGAATCATATATCTCGACCTGTTCATAAAACATCTCGACCAAATCTATCAAAGGAAATCGTCAGCTCGCCTCGAGGTTTTATATTCCTCGGCCTCTGCAGTATAAGTCTAATGTCTTTTTCTATTTAAAACGTTCGCATCCTTTAACATGTGCCTCAACTGGTCACTTCAGTTGAATTTAAAGTTATTTTTTCTTTGTAATATTATCTACTTACCACTCTTCCCCAAAGATCGCTAAACTTTCAAGCTATTTTCCTAAGAATTCTAGGCTTTTAATTTTCAATTAATTTAGTCATACTCTTGACATTCACGTACCCGGTTCACTTTGCCCCAGGCATAATGTTTTAAGCATTAAGTTTACAGATAATATAAATTTTATTTCTAACGTTAAGAAAACTTTTTGGTGTCTTCGATCTTACCATTTTCAACTTCCTAACATATGATTCTTTTATAAACGTTAGATAATATTCCTCTATCGCTCTCTCTTAAATCTGCAAATTAAAATCCCCATTATTGGTTTTAACCACGATAATATTAAAACCAAGAGGGTGTATTTTGGGTGTACATATAAAATGGAATATCCTTTATTTTATACTAGCGGGGTGCCCGGCGTTGCCCGTGTGTTTGGGGTTGTGTGTCGAGCAAAAAAAAAAAAATGGTGGTTGTAGGCAGGCAGGCTCGAACCCGTATCGCGGAGGAGGCAAAGAAAGAGAGAAAAAGTCTTTGCTGTTGCGCCCATCTCCAAACTGAAAATGACGTAAGTTTAAATTAAGGCTAGAAAATCGAAAACAGGGGATTACTTTCGAAAATATCGGGGAAAAAATCAAAAATCCATTTTCTTACCTGTAGAAAAATGCCCCGTTAAAGGTGAATGGATTAATGCTTTTTGGCCAATCCTTCGATATTTGTCGTCCGAAGGGTCGAGCTTCAAAACGGCACCGATCTCATGAAAATGCGTTGCATCTGTCGAAAGTTTTAGGTATATACATACATACATACATACATACATACATTTAAACAGACAGGCGAGAGTCATGTTATAGACTAACCTGGCTGCCCGGCGGTGCCCGGCTGTTTGGATGTATGCATTGAGCAAAATAAATAAATAAAATGAGTGAGAGTATGCAGGCAGGCTGGAATCCGTATCGCGAAGGAGGAAAATGACGAGGAGAATAAACCTAACGTCTTTGCTGTTGCGCCCATCGCCAAACCGGAAATGGCGATGGTTAAAATTAAGGCGAAAAGAGAGGCTGACTTTCGAAAATATCGACGAAAAAAGCGACCGCTACCTGGAGAAAAGTGTCCAGTTAAGGGCGAAGGAATTAATTTTTGTACTCAATTGTTCGATATTTGTCGTCCAAAGGGTCGGCTTCAAAACCATACGGATTTAGGCAGAAATACATACATACATACATGATGATTGCAACGTCTTGTCAGACGAGTGCCACTCCCTCAGACATTTAAAATTCATGAGCCCAAATGCCTGAGGGAGTATCTATACAAAGATGATGTTACAGAGTCTTAGCTTTGTACGACAGCTAAGTCTCTCTCTCGGTTCAAAATGTTGAGATCCAGCAACAAGCAAGAGTAAGATAGCCAGCAACAAATTAAACTGCAGACATGCTTAATGCGGGTACTGGTCTTCCGCTTTATGGTTTTTTAAGTCAGAGATTTGCTTCTCCTAGAAAGGTTGCCTTCACCACGGCTTACGGGAGCCCTGTCCACCCCAATACACATATACACAAACACAAATATACACGGTGCTAGTTGGCCGTTGACCCAGAAAAGAGTTCATTCGCCCTTTGGCGATCTTACTGTCAGGTCATGTCATATGCTACTGGTACCATGTAACCCAGTACTACCTGCCTCATGGTCGGGTCACCGGCGACTAAACTGGTTCCCCCACCAGACTTGTTTGGTGAGGAGGGCGGCTAGTCTCCCTGAAGGATTAAAAACAAGACCTTCCAAAGGGCGAATGAACATACATACATACATACATACATACATACAAACAGACAGGTGGGATTTATATTATAGACTAGATTGGGTGCCCGTGGTTGTCCGGGTGGTTGGAGGTGTGTGTTGAGCAGAAAAAAAAAAAGTTTCTGTAGTCAGGCAGACAGGCTCGAACCCGTAACGCGAAGGCAGAAAAGAAAGTGTGTGTAAAGGTGTTGGTTGAGTAAAATAATAAATAAATAAAAGGAAAATTGCTAGCGGAAAAGAAACAAACAAACATAGAAGTACTAAGCAAACTCGAACCCGTAATGCGTCAGAGGAAAAAAAAAAAAAAAAAAAAAAGAAGCGATCTTAACGATGTGCCTACCGTGATTGAGATATCACGGCGGTCAAAATAACGCCTTTTATGCGATGTTCATTGTTGAATGACTTGCAAAAAATGACAGCGAAAATACCGATCCTCCCTGTAGAAAAGTGCTCACTTGAGAGTGAAGGAATTAATGCTTTGGGCCAATTTTTATATATTTATCGTCCGAGGGTTGAGCTTTTAAATGATACCGAGCTCGTGGAAATCCGTAGCTTCTTCCGAAAGTTTTAGGCAGGTATACATACATGCATACATACATACATACATACATACATACATACATACATACATACATATATACATTTAAACAGACAGGCGAGATTTATATAATAGACTAGCCTCGGTGCCCGTCGTTTCCCGGGTGTTTGGAGGTGTGTTAGAGCCAGAATCAAAAGGTGTAGTAGGCAGGCAGGTTCGAACCCGTACCGCAAATTAGGACAAGAACGTGAAAAAAAAAGATGTGACGTCTTTGCTGTTGTATCCCTCGCAAAATCGTAAGTGACATAGGTTTAAATTAACGCTAGTCAATCGGAAAGAGGAGATGACATAAAAAATATCGGCGAAAAAAGCGACCCCTATCTGTAGAAAAATGGCCAGTTGAGGGTGAAGGAATTAATGTTTTCAGTCAATTTTTCCATATTTGTCGTCCGAAGGGCCGTCTTCAAAACGATACCGATCCCGTCTAGTTTTACGCAGACGTACATGCATACCTACCTACCTACCTACCTACCTACATGATGATTGCAACGTCTGACTTCCATCGCCACAGGACCATTTTTATAGACAAATGCCTGAGGGAGTATCTATACACAGATCATGTTAAAGAGTCTTAGCTTTGTACGACAGCTATGTCTCTCTCTCGGTTCAAAATGTTGAGATCCAGCAACAAGCAAGAGCAAGATAGCCAGCAGCAAGTTAAACTGCAGACTAGCTTAATGCGGGTACTGGTCTCCCGCTTTATGTTTTTTTAAATCAGATTTGCTTCTCCTAGAAAGTTTGCCTTCACCACGGCTTACGAGAGCCCTCTCCACCCCAGCACACAGATACACACACACAAACACACACGGTGCTAGCTGGCCGTTGACCTCGAAAAAGGGTTCATTCGCCCTACATACATACATACATTACATACATACATGCATACATTTTAGCAGACAGGTAAGATTTATCCTGTAGACTAGACTGGGTGCCCGGCGTTGCCCGGGTGTTCGAAGGTATTTGTTGAGCAAAAAAAAAAAAAAAAAAAAAATTGGTCCTAAGCAGGTAGGCTCGACCCCGACTGGAATATATATATATATATATATATATATATATATATATGTATGTATGTATGTGTGTGTGTATGTGTGTGTGTGTGTTTTTACTTATTATTTAAAAAAAATAATCTACGTACATGCGTGTTTCAGGGTCCTATCTCTCTTCAGTGTAGCTTGAGTGTTGTTAGGATTCGAACCCCGGACCTTATGCATTTCGGTCCAGCGTCGTAATTATATATATATATATATATATATATATATATATATATATATATATATATATATATATATATATACATATATATATATATATATATATATATATATACATATATATATATATATACATATATATATACATATATATATACATATATATATACATATATATATATACATATATATATATATATATATATATATATATATATATATATATAACCATTAGTCACTCTGGCTAACGTTAAAAACATTTAATAAAGTAAATGTTTAAAATTCAGCAGCACTTCTGGCGGTTATCGGTCGCCGAATGGATACGGTCCTACATTTGTACTGCAGATTACTTTTGCTCAAATTATATATATATATATATAATGTGTGTGTGTGTAAATATATGTGTATATATATTTATATAAAAATGTGTGTGTAAGAACATAGGTCAACCTATATACTCAACGAATTTTTGATCAACATACTTTAAATTTTCTGTATGGGGTATTCAGACAAGTTGAACATTTTATAATCCGTTTCATCAGTGTAAAAGCTCTGCTAAGGGCTGAAAATTGAAAATTTATCCTGGGAGGTAATCGGATTTGTATCTGTTTGTTTACTATTTCACAACCGCGCATGCACGAATCGTTCACACTGTGTTAAAAATAAGTAGGTTTGAGAACACTTTTTAAAGACCGTGTCAACTGGCCTAATGGTTATCGTACTTGACTCACTGTCTTTAGAGTTTAGTTTGGACCTTAGTTCAAGTATTTTTTTTCTCAGTTTATTTCCGTTTTTTTTCTTTCTTTTACTTCATTTTTAAAGGAATTTAACGTTACATTTAATATCGGGGAACGTCGAGTACATCTTCCCGTATATATATATATATATATATATATATATATATATATATATATATATATATATATATATACTAGCGGAGAGACCCGATGTTGCCGAGAATTTAATGAGGATCAATAAATATTCTCCCCTTTCCCATACGTTATTGCCATTAATTGATTGCCTGATCTAGTTGGAGAACCCCCGCCTTGGAAGAGGAAGGCTCACATGACTCCTTGCAATAGCTTAGTCCACAACACGTTTTAGTTTACGTCGCACTTTAGATAACCTGTTGATTTTATACAATTATTTTATGTAATTGATGGAATTAAAGTTTAAAATGCAAAATACTAATATCATGTTTCAGTTGTGCTTAAACAGAAACACTACTTTCGACCGCAACCCTGTTTTATTAAAAGAATCTTCTGTTGATTTTATAGGCTGAACCTTTAAGCTGGTGCGGTGATAATACTACCCAAATACACTTGTGATTTTAGGCTATATAACGATATAAACTTTGGTAAAAATCGGGCTTCTTTCTTTAATTGAATTTTCTCGGTGATCGATTTTCGATACTTATCAGAGGCATTCCGATACAAAATCTACGTAAGAATACTCTCAGGCACATCAAGTATCTTCGTGTAAAATTTCAAGGAATCGGACCAGCTGTATCGGAGTCTATAGAGAACGAACTCTCACACTGAGAGACAAAGTTCCTTTTATATAATAGCATGTATATATATATGGGGAGATGAAAACAGAGCAAGCCAAATGATATGTTTTGCGAATGATTCTTTTTTCTTTCAAAGCCTACTCAGTATTATTAAATTGAAGAAAATAAAATACTGGTAAAATATTTGAAAATATATTTGCTTTATTTGGAACGTGAAGAAGGTGTCTTTGTACTATTTCAGAACGTAAAAGTCGTTAGAATTCAAAGTGTATATGGCCTTGATGAATGGGGAGTGAGATTTTACAACGCTATATACACTTTTAATGCTTACGGCTATTTTTTAATTCAGAAATAAAACAAGGGCATCTATCGCATAGAGTTCATTGAACCCAATGTTATAATATCAACTATGAATGCATATCACAATTATAATCCATGTAGCACTGTTGCCACATTTAAACATATGCATCAACCAATAATCTTCGATACTTGGGCAGAGTGCAAGGAAAGAGTTTCATGCCTAATAAGTCTCGCACTGTTTATCAAGCTGAAGCCAGTGTCGCATCACCGTAGCATTGCATCTTTGCGGTTCTTTTGCAAGTATTTCCACAGAATGTGTACCAATGAACTTCCTGCATTCGTGTCTGTCTCAATAACTAACAGTAAAGTGCCACCCTTTGACACTAGAGCTCCGTATATATTTTCCCGGTCTATTAACCTCTTTCCTCAGATAATTTATCTTTGAAATGTTTTCCATGTTACCCTCTACCCTTTCTGTACCGGCATAGCGATATTTTAATGTAATGTAAATAAACAGTTGGTAGCCCATATCCGCACCCAGATTGCATCCTATATATCTGCCTCTTTTCACAGTAACCATTTACGCTTTTATGATAAAGTGCTTTTAAGAGAAAGTAAAGAAAAATACTTAGAAAATATGGAGATACTCTTGAAATCGAGTCAAAGGCTCGATTTGTAACTGCATTGACTATCATACCTAGTAGGTCCCAAATGAATTTGAAATATAGAATTTTACGAATAGGATTAAAGAAGGGAATTTAAACAGATGAGCAGATACAGAAATTCCGCGTTTTAGTTGTATTACTATTTTCAATTCAAGAAAAATTAATCCAAAAATTAACTTCAACCATTCTAAAGTTGAGTTACCCATACAGATAATCTATTAAAAAGAAAAACTAGTATGTCAGAAAAAGAGGTTTGTTTGAGACCTGAGGACGCTTCCAAGATATTCTTATTCTTAATTAAAATATACGAACATTTTTACGTGATTGTCTGTCTTTCTCGATTACTATACTTTTTTAGCGATGAGATTTGATTAATATGAAACAAAAAATGATCACAGAAAAGGAATCGTTCAGTATTAACCGATTGATTGAGACTTACATTTGGCAGATCGATACGATCAATAGAAAACACGATTATTTGCCATCACTGCCATTACACACACACACACACACACACACACACACACACACACACACACACATACACACACATATATATATTGCATAATAATATATACATAATTATATACTGTCTTCTGTACATGGGTTACTTGGTGAGAGTCGGGTATAGAACATCGGCTTGAATCGCTAAGCATAATAAACAGACCTGGCACAGCGTGAACAATCTTATAGATATGATAATAATTATGCACCTAATAATAAACCCTAAGACAACTCTAAACCAATACACTATATATATATATATATATATATATAGATATATATATATATATATCGATAGATACATACATACATATATATATACATACATACATACATATATATATAAATCATTATGCATATATATATATATATATATATATATATATATATATATATATATATATATATACTAGCATTTCAGCCCGGTGTTTCCCGGGTGTTAGGACGTGTATGCTGAGCAAAAAAAAAAAAAAAAGGATCAATTTTTTTAACTTTGACCCCTATTATGACCCCTTAACATTTATTGTTTTGGGCTGAAATCAAGTTATTAAGGTAGATCCATGTCCGAGGAACCTATATCTAAAATTTCAAGTGGGTATACCCAAAATTGTCGGATGAGTTTGGTAGAGATCTCAAAGGTCAAATCGTTGAACTTTGACTCCTGTATGTAAAAAAAGTTCTTTGGATATCGAGGAATAAAAGTCTATGATGTCAAACTGTATAAACGTTCATTTATCTTTGTGTTCTATATTTTTAAACCAGGTGATTGCTTCGGCAGTATTTGCCCGCTGGTTTAATTCTTGGTCTTGTTTGATTTGATTGTTTACTCTAGAAAGTATTGTTTTGCGAATTCTACCAATTTCTATTTATTTATTAGTTGGGTTTATCAAGCGGGTGCTGCGATTATTATTAAAGTCCCATTTGTGGTCTTTAAGCAGAATGTATGCCTCTCTAGTTTTCAATTTGCCAACTTTATCGCTAATTTTTAACATTACCCTAGAATTTGCCGAGGCATACACTTATATATCATCGGAAGAAATCAACATCATTAAAAAATGTAGAAATCAGTTCTAATAAATAACAATAACCAATGGACGAAGACTAAATTGAAAAATTCGTTTGATTTGGCGATGGGTGCCAGGGACTCTGAAAAGGCATCAGATCTTGTGGGATTATTCATTCTATATACCCTCACAAGCATATTTGATACTACGGATATCGGCCTATATAGAGATGACGGACAAGCTATGATAAAAAACTCAAACAAAGTCAAGGGAGATAATTTTAAGAAAATCATACACAAGGAAATGAAAAAATTAGGCCTAAAATCAGACGTATCAGCTAACATAGAAATAACAAACTTCCTGGACGTCACATTAAATTTAGATAAAAACACGTATGAACCATAATTAAAAGATAACGCTACTCCAATATACGTAAGCCCTAAGTCCAATCATCTATCATCAGTTATAAAACAGATTCCTAACTCGATCGTAAGTAGGCTCAGTAAAAACTCAAGCGATGAAAATGCATTTAACAGGTCAACCAATATCTATGAAACAGCCTTAAAAAATAGTGGATACAAAAATATCGATATCAAATATAAGCACCAAAACACCAATCACTATAATAAAATTAAAAATAGAAGAAAAAGAACTTTAATTTGGTATACGGCCCCATAGAATCAAATGTTAAAAACAAAACTTGGCAAGAAATTTCTAGATCTTATTGAAAAACACTTTCCCGACACACAACATTTTCAATAAAAATACCTTAAAGTTATCCTACAGTTGTTGCGAAAATTTAGAGATGATAATTAAAGCACATAATAACACAATATTAAATAAAAACAATGTAAGCAACAACAAAATAAACAATAAAAAAGTAGATACCATGACAAAAATTAAACTAACACTAGCAGAAATAATAATAATAATAATAATAATAATAATAATAATAATAATAATAATAATAATAATAATAATAATAATAAACCAACCCCGGACAAGAACAACCATACTATAAATAAAAATACTAATAACGAACAAGATAAATGCAACTGTAGACACCGCACACTTTGCCTACTTCAAAATAAATGTCTAACCAAAAGCATAGTTTACCAGGCCACAATATTTGCGAAAGTAAACCCTATTAACAAGAAATATTACGTAGGTATGAATTCTTTAGATTTCAAAACTTGATATTATGACCACAAAAGTACATTCAACAATAAAAAAAACACCGTATAAAAACAACACTAGCGAATAAATACTGGGAACTCAAAGAAAGCGGTCATTCGCCGGTAGTCGAATGGAAAATAATAAGACAAGCTACCACGTGTAGGGAGCTAGACCCACCCATGTAGATTATGCCTTCATGAAAAATTGGCTATCCTGTACTTTAAAGAACACCAACATCTATTAAACTGTAGAAGAGAAATAGCAAACAATTGTGTTCAGAAGATACAATTTACTCTAGGATAGCGATACAAAATAGTTTTAAAACTAACAAAAACAATAGAAAATAAATAAATAAATAAATTAAATAAACATGAATATACATAAACAATCACACATATATGTATGCATATATATGTATATATATGTGCACATATGTGTGTACGCACATATATTTATATATAAACTAACATAAAAAAGCACTAACCTAGATTTAAAACAGATCAAGAAACTAAATATCCAGGCTAAATAGAGCACACACAAAGGAACAGGTAAACCAGAGGTCAAATAGGCCTTTGTCCGATAAATGCATGCTCATTGGCTGATAGGAAGGGCGCGGTGGATACTAGAAAACTGATTGGCTAACTAAAATCTCAATAGAAGATGCGCATATAAAAACGACAAACAACCACAGAATTCGCGCATAAGCCTGAAGAATCCTAGAGTGGAGGAAACGCGGAATACTCAGTGTAGCTTAATCGCCATATATATATATATATATATATATATATATATATATATATATATATATATATATATATATATATATATATACATAAACTTAACTCATTAACTCTCTTTAATTCTAACCAAGATAACATTTTAATTCACACACACAAAAAAATGTATATATATTTTTTTCAAATTATGCAAATCAATAATACATTTTCTTACTGATTTTTATCCTCTGATGAAAAAAGTTTATTTTTGAAAATCAATGAGTTAAGGATTATTCTTTGTTATAATTCTTCGTATTAATATTTCATTGACTGATAAATATTGTAATTTATTCACTTTTTATTTTCATCATCAATTATCTTCTTTTTCCTCTCTTTCTCTCTTTCTCTCTCTCTCTCTCTCTATCTCTCTCTCTCTCTATATATATATATATATATAAATGGAGCGAATGTGTATATATATTCGTATATATTATGTATAATTAGGCTACATCTTTCATTTAAGCAAACATTATTGAAAAAAAAAACATAATCCCATGTTTGATTATACCTTTTTTATTTTTTGATTTTACTAAAAACATTTTTATTAACATTTCATAAGTCTCACGAGTCTTCGAATTATGCGGCAATAATTTCAGGTGAGAAGAAAAAACAGCCGAAACACTATATGTGATGTCGTAAAAACTTTAAAGTAGAAAAAATATGCATGCAAACAGATGCATACTCATACATATTTACGTTTTTTTTTTTTCAATTTTCTTTATCAGTTTGTTCAAGCTGGATATGGAAAATCATCACCGGATACTAATACTTTACTCGCTATCTCATATATTCCAACCGAGAGATCTTTTTAACATTCTGGCCGTAGGTTTAAATGCTATTGTTTGAACTTTTGCAATTTTTATCTGATCTTGCCATGCTAAATTGAACCGACAACGTATTTGTTTTTTTCTCCACTCTTCTAGGTCATACATATCAGTATCTTCATCAAGCTGTATGTTTTCCATTTGAACCTTCTCAGCTCTGATCGAATACTTTGCACATTTTTCCAAACCAAACTTCATTACAATATCGCTGGAGAAGTTATGTACGACCTGCAGGAGTCGACTTGTGTCAGCATCTGAAATTAAAAGACGTTTCAATTATACCAGTCATCATAGGAGCAACTGGGCTTATGAAAAAGAACTTTAAAAAGTACATAGCAAGCATACCCGGTGAACCAAGTGCAAGTGAAATACAAACGATTGCACTGAAAGGGACGGCGAGAATCCTGAAAAGATCTCTTGGTTGGACGCACTAAAATAGGGGTAAATGTCAGACATCTGGTTGGATGTCCCATCTCCTAGAAGAAAAAGTTTAAGAAAAAAAAAAAAAAAAAAAAGAGATAAAACTTAAGCTCGTTCATGAAAACTAAGTGGTTAACTATTTTGATCGGGTCTTGTTCGTGGCTCTGAGTTAGATTGTAGGCACAATGGTTTTATTTAGTAGATTGCTTAACGGATCTATCGCCAAGCAAAAGGTAAAATAGATGGACTATATTGTTGGAAGATTTCTCTTTTGATATTGACGTTAGGGATTTTTATAGTTCTATTAGTGTAGCTTAATGTCATGGTTATTTGCCATGTTTTTATATGTACAGCAATGGCCGCGTTGATTACTGGATGTATCATATACAAATAAAGGAACCGTTGTAGCCACATGAGGGGCATACATATGCTTTTTTGGTAATCAATCCACGCCATACTTATGCTCCTGTGCCGCTTCCTGCATTCGACAAGAATGGTATTGTGAATCAGCAATTTGTTCTTCCTGCCTAAATAGTTCCTTCTGCACCCTGCTTGTTCTTTTTCCATGTATGCGCCAGGGGAGAGGTGTTGATAAATACTGTATGTCACCACGCCAATAAAAGAGCTTGTACGTCATAGTGAGACAGCAGATCAACATCGTATTTCATTCGTTTTCGGTATGAGGGCTGTATTACCTTTTAACAGCCATACTGTATTCATCCCTCAGTAGTCTGTTGAAACAAATGTTATAACGATAATGCAATGGTCTTAGTTGCTTAATCAAGAAATAGGTAGGTTGTCTATGCTATATTTCCTTGTAATTCTGGAATCCAATTTCGTTTTTGTTTTATCACACCAGTTGTCATCTCATTCTCTAGTATTTCTGGTTTATTTTCGTTCCTTTCGAAACATCTAGAATCTATTAAATCTCTCCATTCTTGTTTTCCTTTTTCTGTATCCTTTTAGCAAGTGCTTGGATCCTGCCTTCATGTTCCCTCGCAAAGTTATTCAACTGTCCTAGTTTTGTGCTATATTCTTCACTGATGACGCAGATGATATTCTTCATTCATCCCTGCAGAGGCGACAAACAATTGTTTTTTTTTTGTCATAAATTCCTTACTGGAATGCTTCGGCTGATTTTGAAGTTTCGGTTTCCAACGTTTTTTATTTTTAATTAATTTTTTTTAAACTCTGAACTTACATTGATTTCGCTATTGGAAATTGGGGGCCGCTATCTTTACTATGTAGAGTTCTAAAGCATGAAATATCCTGTTCAACTTCCTGAATTATGTGTTATACGGTACAGGTCTCTGGAGAGTAACATTCACCCTTTTATTGCTGTTCTGAGATTTCTCGTAGACTGTACTTTTGTCAACCAAGTTATTCTTCCAGCCCCATTCACTAGACCTCTTCAATAAGTTTACATAGTTCTTTTTCATGGATTTATATCCTCCGTGTATTAAATTAAATTAAACTAAATATGATCCACATCACCCATCCTTATGCCCTATATAAAGTTTATAATGGTTACTTGATTAGTTTAGAAATGAATCCTATATATGCATATGGATACATATACACAGATTATATATATATATATATATATATATATATATATATATATATTATATCATATGGATATGGATACATATACACAGATTATATATATATATATATATTATATCATATTATATATATATATACATGTGTGTGTGTGCATGTGTATACGGACGAGATCGCGATAGAGAGAGAGAAGGAGAGAGAGGGGGAAGAAGGAGATAGAGGGAAAGAAGAGGATAGATAGATACAGAGAGAGAGAGAGAGAGAGAGAGAGAGAGAGAGAGAGGGGGAGGGAGTTTATTAGAGGAAAGATAAAATGGGAAAAGAAATACTTTAGCTGAATTTAACATTTTTATTTAAAAAAAAATAATATTATATAAGTGTGTATGCGTAAATTATGGCATATAAAATCCTAATGTATTTTCGTCAATCCTTAAACATTTCAAACTATGAGAAAATAATAAGCAAACTAAAACCACCACCAAGAAGGAGTGTTTGTAATCGACCTGATCTCGATCGGGGATTGAACATTTTGCTGACTAAAATTAAACTGCATATATTAAGATTTAAATTTCAAAAGTTGGAATTCAAAATGGATTTTTCCAAGAGTCAATTAGTCTATCCCCAGAGTATTGAGGCATTTTTGGCGATTAACTGCCGAGACGTGAGAAAATATTTGATAAATGGCATAAATTTTGGCACCATCCCTTTGCTTGTTGTATAAGTCAATAATGGAATATTCTGCGAACTCGTAGCCCATCTGTGCCCATAACTTGGCAACCAGCAAAATCTCACGCCTTTACTGCATACGTTCCCCCGACTTTGTAATTCTCTCCCTGTTTCCTGCCTCTCCGACTATACTTGCATGTAGAATCTTATGTATACGGCGAACAGATATCTTATTTTTCAACCTCCTACTTACTCATGTAGATATTCGTAATTCACAGAAACCGCTTATGTTTCAGCGGCAGTTTGCTTTCTTTGTAGTAGATATGAATAATAATAATAATAATAATAATAATAATAATAATAATAATAATAATAATAATAATAAAGACATTTAATCACGGAGGTGGGATATTGTGGACTTCGGCCGAGAAAAGGATGTAACAAGCCGCTAAGTATAATATTTTTTCTAAAAATACACCATTTTTCCTGTTTCGCTAAGTGCAGGAATAATCTTCTAAGAATGAGGCAACTTTCATTTTTTGTCACAATCAGAGGAGTTTAGTAGGCAAAATTTTTAACACAAATATATATACGCATACATAGATATATATAGATAGAGGTTTGTGTTTACTATAACCTTTTTACGTAAATATTACGTAAGTATAAATAGTGTAGGATATCTGGATGGATACAATTACACATAATAATTAACTAAAGATGATCATCCCATAAGAAAACGGTGGAAAAATAATAGGTAATTAATTAAAATGAGTGTTTAAAAAATATGCAAATTAGTGAGATCTTTGCCACAATCCACATATATCAAAGTTGTATTTTCTTTTTATCTCATCCTATCTCATCTACGTCGTCTTTCAGGGCACTTCACCACCGAATCTACACGACTTCTTCAGTGGTGATTCGGTGGTGAAGCGTCCTGGAAGACGACGGAGATGAGATGAGATGCGATAACAAGGAAATACAACTTTGTTATATATGGGTCGTGAAATTGCATTTTGCATTTATATTCATTTTAATTAATTACTTATTAGTTTTTTGTTTTTTTTCGGTTTTTCCATGGGATGATGATATTTTAAATAAACAGAAGAAAGAGTTTTAATATGAATATCAATACACTAAAAAAACAACAAAAAACAAATTGAGAGGCGTATATATATATATATATATATATATATATATATATATATATATATATATATATATATATATCATTGAAAGGAGCTCGACCGTAAAAGCTTCGGTAGAATTTAAGAGGTCTATCTAATTAAAAGAAATACAAATATTTATGATGTACGTACCTGTCACGGATCGAAAATAGCATGTTCTTAAAAGTACGTAAATTAACTAATTAGTTATTTTTAACTAAGGGAACAACAAATTATATGGTGAGATGTTATGTCATTATTATGTTTAATAAATAAAGAAAAACAACACAATTCGAACAACCGAAATCATCAAAACCAGCCTTGTAATGGCTATAATATACTATTAATATCTAAAAGTCGCAAAATTTAATTTTTTTTTTTAGTTAAAAAGCAAAGACTAAAACTACTTGACCAATTTACGTAATTTTTGGAATATGATATTTTCGTTGCGTGTCGCGTACGTATACTATAAAGATTTTTTTTTGTATATTTTTTCTTTTGTGCTTAGCTTGCACCAAAACGTCTTATATAAATTTGAGGATATCCTCAAGTAGCGGGTTAAAACTATAATAACACAATTTGGTTCACAGAAAAGAACATCAATGTCACTTCAAATGGTACAACATTTGCCACATTGCTTTGTTCACCAACGAAAACTCATTGACTAACACTAATTCATTCTTCCTTTTATTTGTTTATTTTATTTTCTCGTCTAGTGCTGGGAAGCTTTGTTTCTACTTGAAATATTTACCGACATTCTCTTTATCTTTGTCTCCTTCCGTTAGGCTGCTCGTCGAACCCAGATAAACGATGAGGAACATGTCTTCGGTTCAGTGATGGAGGAACCTTAGGCGAGAGTCCGCGCTAAAATTAATCATTAGAGCGACATCGAGGGTCATGCGGAGGGCAGATTGGTGGGGCGAAGCCCACTCGCTCACCGGAAGGAAACGAAAAACACACTATCACAGTCTTTGTGTAATTTATCCATTTTCAACGTACGCCCCTCGTTGTGTGTCTTTTTATTAGCCAGTTGGTCCACTCTAAAGCATGACGAAAGCTGTGATGGGTTTGCCTCTGGACTAAATGCCCGAAGTCAGTGGCCTAATTTTCAACAAGGAAAGTTTACATCTATAAGATTACGTAAATGGCTGAATAACTAATGTGATCTACACTTTACTTGCTATGGCCTATTTTAGTAGTATTTTTAAGAGAGCCTTTTGACGCAATGTTTAATACTTAACACATAAAGGAGCATCTATTTTGGACATTAATTTTGACAGACTATGGATACCTACAGTAAGGGTGCCTGCGCGTGAAATTTTCGTGGCAAGAGTTGCGCAATCCCACCCACACCTTTCCTGAGGCGACATTGTTGAATATTAGTAGCAACTGGAGCTCCAGGACGACTGGAAACAATGCCGAGATAAGCAGGTAGAGCATACAGCACCTAGCCTTTCCAAATGGTCACCCATCTGGTACTGGCCAGGCTCAATGTTGCTTAAATTCGGTTTATTTGACGTGAACTGGTGTGTCAACGTGATTGTGCCGTGAATATATATATATGAAATAGCATGCGATTGTTTTCTTTTCTTGGTCGGACGACAAACTTCGAACAGTTTACTCATTGAAAAAGACTCTATTGTGATGAAATAAATTTAAAATTTAATTTAGATAAATGTTTTTATTTTATTTTTACTCTGTTTCGTAATGAGTATTCTCTTTTGAGATTTACTGTAGAAACTGCTTTAACATTTACAGACACGACATTATATATATATATATATATATATATATATATATATATATATGTATACGTGTGTGTGTGTATGTGTGTGTGGTTAAAAGTGTGGAAATGATATTTCATAGTAATACTAAATGAAACAGAGCAAACGAAAATTATTCATATATTCATCAGCGTTTTTTCTTGATTTGAATACATCATGAGGATGATGAATTTAAATATAAGAAAGATAATACTTGGAAATATTTGATACGATTCAAGAGGATATTTTTTCTCTTTTTCCACAAACCACGGTCGTTATAATAAAAAAAATACAATGTGTTTATGACATAGAAAGAATGAGTTTTTAAGCATCACATAACGGTTAGAATTTTAAAAAATATGGCGCGATTTTGACTTGAAAATAAAATTTCTGTTAGTTGCTTTTAGAGGAATAATAGTCGTTCGAATTAAAAATGTTTTGTGTGTTCATGAACTGGAATGCGTGTTTTTTTTTGTTTATTAATCATTTATTCATTTTAAATTTTATTATCAATTTTATTATTATGATGTACAATAGAGTGAAATTTAACTTGTGTTGATTGTGGATTGAAATTTAACTTGTGTTATGTGAATATAAGGTAAAGATAATACGTTGTAGAAACCGTTACCTTGTTTATAGTTTATCATACAGCCGTTACATGTTATAGTTTGTAATGAAGACATTATGTCTTATAGTTTGTAATGCAGACATTACGTCTTATCTCTTCTCTTCTCTCTCTATATAAATAAAATGAACTCATTTTTCCCCTCCGACTTTGACCTTTATAGGAATGCACCTGTATACATTTGGTGCAGCCGTATAATTCACAAACTGAATAACGACATCTGCCGTATGTTATAGGGTTATTACATATCCAGTATCTCGCTGATTAGAGTTTCCTATATTCTGTCTGGTGAGAGTCCACTGTAAAACTCGGTTACATTTAATGGAAGTAGTAAAGTAAACTCTCTCTAACACATTCATACTACCACCGCCACTCACTTACACCGTTCCAGACCGTTCACAGGAGACATTTAAAACCGACCACCGGTTAGAATTTATCTAAAAACTGGACTGGACTTACGCTGAAACGAACCACGCTTACTTTGCCATTGGTTAGGATTAAACATAAACACAATTTATAAACCATTTATTATAATAAAATTAGATTCAAACAGAACACAATCCGTTACCTGGAATTGAATTCACAATTACATTACTTCGATTTCGTTATAACCCGCGTGGTTAGAATTTAATGAAAACCTGAATTGACATTTACGTGAAACGCACCAAACTTACTTACACAAACACAACTTCCGTTTTGCTCTTTTCTTTACGTGCTTTTTTTTTCTTTCTTTCTTTCTTTCTTTCTTTCTTTCTTACCTTCCGTGGTCTTTTTGCTTTATGGGTGATGGTGGTGGGGGTACTTCCCTATGTTTCTCTTTCTTTCCATAAACATAAACACAAACTAAACGCTATACTGCGATTTACGCTACGGCATGTTTACCATCGTCAACGAAACGAAACGAAATAACCTGATATTCCAGGTTTTACTTACACTCTATCAGTATCACTCTACGACTCTTACTTGTGTATCCAAATCTATTTGTGCCACGTTCCTTTACTTTTTCACCGTACCACTTACCAGACGACATTCACTTACATTTATATGCGGCGATATTCACGTACATGGACTTCCCTTTTTGTTCTTTTTCTTGGGGGCCACTTTACGTTACTAAACGTTAGCCATGGATCGGGCGATCGCTGACAGACGTCACGATAATACGACTTCTTTTTTTTAATACTTTTATTAAAAAATTAAAAAAACGATTGAAAATACTTTCAAACATAAAGTAAACTGATTCATGTAAGTAAAAAAAAAGTAGCATTTATTGCCTTTGCTAATAATTATTTATTGCTTATTTGTTTGGTTTCTCACCTTTTTTTCGACTAACCATTCTTAAATCTCACCATAAAATCGATTTTTACAAGTACATTTTAGGTAGCGGGGGGGGGGCATTCCAACCTCCGAAGGGGGTTTGTATTACTGTACACATAGATTCGAAAAAGTTGTCAAAAAAAACAAAAAACAAATATATAACAAATAAATGTTATCAAAGCCAACATAAGTTACTTTTCTGCCAACCTGGATATATTTTTCGTGTTTTTATTCAATGTAACATATTTATTCAGCTCGATAACATTCATTTGTTATATATTCGTTTTTTGACAACTTTTTCGAATCTATATGTACAGTAATACAAACCAATACTGAGAAAACACGCAACATTATGGACTTTTTTGGGGGGGAAAATTAGCGATTTTGGAAAATTTCAGACGATTAGTTAAACATCTAGCGATTATTTCCCTTTCGTTACAAACTTTTTTTTTTAAATTTCTTTGTTTGATAAATATTTTGTGGGGTTTGTATTACTCTACACATAGATTCGAAAAAGTTGTCCAAAAAGAAATATATAACAAATAAATGTTATCAAAGGCAAGATAAGTTACTTTTCTACTAAACTGGATATATTTTTCGTGTTTTTATTCAATGTAACATGTTTATTCAGCTCGAAAACCATACAGTGTTTACCGATGTATTGGAACATTCAAGATGGAGTCTGATTCTCTTTAACACGGTAAGTGTGGGAAAAGATGTTATAAATAAAAAACCGGATAAAACACTGTTAAAAACTCGCTCAATATATGTCACCATGACATAGGTTGACATATATTCGGCGGGTTTTTAATAGTATTTTGTATAGTTTTTTATTTATAACACTTTTTTCTATACTTACGGTGTTAAAGAGGGTGTGAGACGCCATCTTGAATTTCCGCATACATCGGTAAACACTGTATGGTTTTCGAGCTGAATAAATATGTTACATTGAATAAAAACACAAAAAATATATATATCCAGTTTGGCAGAAAAGTAACTTATCTTGGCTTTGATAACATTTATTTGTTATATATTTGTCTTTTTTTTAGAACTTTTTCGAATATATGTGTACAGTAATACAAACACCCATTTTGTGTTTTATATACATAAAGTACAATTGTTGAATGTTACTGTTTTGATTATATTCGTTGAGGGGGGGGGGACAATTAAAAAATTAAGAAAGATTAAAATGAAGCGAAATTTAAGTTTCCGTTCCATTTTTACAACAACCGTAAAACAGTGCATACTCAGCAAGTTTTATCGTAATTTATAAGCATATTGAAACACTAAATCAACATTTTATTTATTTTTTGCATAATTAATGATGGAAGTATTTTTCTGTTTA
This sequence comes from Euprymna scolopes, assembly GCF_053919585.1. Taxonomy (NCBI): domain Eukaryota; kingdom Metazoa; phylum Mollusca; class Cephalopoda; order Sepiida; family Sepiolidae; genus Euprymna; species Euprymna scolopes. The sequence continues at coordinate 66,566,025 of NC_136492.1, forward strand.
TAAAAAAAATAAATAATTTGTACATTCTCTTGGAATAAAGAATCAAACTTTTCTCTACTTTCACATGTGTTCCATTTTAACAAACTGAGCCACAGCAACGCGTGGCCGGGTACAGCTAGTAGTTTATAATGTAGACGTTACGTCTAAAAGTTTATAATGAAAATGTTACGTGTTATAGTTTATCAAGAAGTCGTTAGGTGTTATATTTTAGAATGATGACTTTAATTCCTCTAGATTATAATGAAGTCATTACGTTTGATAGTTTGTAATGAAGCCATTACGTGTTATTGTTTATCATGTATCCGTTACGTGGTTTAGTTTATAATGAAACCGTTACGCGTTATAGTTTATAATGATTGTGTTAAGAATAATAGTTTATCATGTATCCGTTACGTGTTATAGTTTTTAATGAAGCCGTAACATGTTAAAGTTTGTAATTAAGACGTTATGTGGTATAGTTTATAATGAAGCCGTTTAGTCTTGTAGTTTATAATGAAGCCGGTACGCGTTATTCTTTATAATGAGGACCTTATGTGTTATCTAATATATAAATCTCACCTGTCTGTTTAAATGTATGTATGTATGTTTAAATGGATGTATATATGTATGCATGTATGTATGTTTGTATGTCTACCTAAAACTTTTGTTTGTATGTCTGCCTAAAACTTTCAACAGACGCCACGGATTTTCATAAAGTTTGGTATGGTTTTGAAGTTCGACCCTTCAAACGACAGATAACGAAGAATTGGCTAAAAACATAAATTACTTAACCCTCAACTTGGCACTTTCTACAAAAAGGGGTCGCTATTTTCGCCGATATTTTCGAAAGCCATTTCCTCTTTTCGGTTGACTAACCCTAATTTAAACCTTCGTACTTCTGGTTTGGCGATGGGCGCAACAGCAAAGACTTCACGTGTTTTTTCTCGTTCTTTTCCTCCTTTCTCGGTACTGGTTCGAGCCTACCTGCCTGCTACCACTTTCTTTTTGCTCAACACACACCTCCAACGTCGCGCACCCAGGCTAGTACTTTATAATAAGTACACACAATGCCACTTTTCAAAACTAATGTTAGTTAACTGTGATTGAAATCTCATGCATCTAAACAATATATAAAAATGTGATGCGTCTATTGTGTAGAGTTGAGTTCGCTTGAAATAAGGTTTTTGGACTTTACATTTACTCCGAGAAATGGTCCAATTGTTATGTATTCACACACACACACACACACACACACACACACACACACACACACACACAAACATATATATATCTTCTTCTCTTCTATTCTTTCTTCTATCTTCTTCTATCTTCTTCTTCTATTCTTCTATTCTATCTTCTTCTTCTTTTCTATCTTCTTCTATTCTATCTTCTTCTATATAAATAAAATGAATTCATTTTTTCCCGTCGGATTTTGACCTTAATAGGATTAAAAATCAAGATATTTCATGCAAATATAATATGCACAAACGGCAGAACAATATCTGAGGTGTGTTATAGGCTTATTATTTCTCAAATTCCTCGATAATCTTAGATTTCTATACTTTTTCTGCTGAGAAGTCACGGCCAAAATCGGTTAAGATCAATGGAAGTGGTAAAATATTTTCTCTCTAATAAATTTCTCCTCCCCCTGCCACCACTTAACACCGTTTGGGGATCTTTCACAAGGAACAGTTGAGAAGAGAACACCGGTTTGGCTTCGTAGTTCTTTCATGTTAAGTTATTTAAAATCACTAAACTAAGCTGCAGTGCTCTGTGGCGTAGTGTTAGCGTGCTGGACAATTCACATCATATTTTCACGTTCGCGCCGACCTACCGTAGTCGTTTTTTTTTTTTTTTTTTTTCCTAAACAACTGGAATGGACTTTTCTTGGTGGCCGAACTGTTAACGTTGCAGATATTTTTTTTTTTCACACTTTATTTTCTACTTTTACTCATGACTCCGGGTTTGATCCTTCCTACTTACCTACCATGACATTTTTAACCCCCCCCGTCCCGGAAACAAACACTCGGGCAACGCCGGGTACCCCCGCTAGTATATATATATATATATATATATATATATATATATATATATATATATATATATATATATATATATATTAGTATTGGGCCAATTAATCACAATGTGAAATCTGAAAGATCGGAACATTTTGGGTATCTGAATAGAAATCGGAAACAATTGTGCTTATTTTGCGATGTCAAAAACGATTCTTTTAATTGTTTTTATTTAATTTTATTAAAAAATTTTTTTTTCCACTGCTGGTAGTAATAATAGAATAATACATATAAATAAGTTTTAAACTTGTTTGTGTAAAACATATGTAGTGGATGCAATAAGTATCCGATACAAAGCAAAAAGTTGGATACCTTTTTAAACCTTAGATATGTCATTTATCTAATTATCTAGCGAAGGAGTAATTATATGTGCTTTTTGGTAAGAGATTTGTAATTATCATACAAAAATACATTAGGATAGAACTTTGTTTTTGCTATTGTTTTCCTGTAATAAAAATGAAACAACTGTTTGCTTTGTATCGGATATTTATTTCACCCACTGTATATATGTATTATTTTAAAATTAAAATCTATAGATCATCTCTCGCAAGTGTGTTTTCTACGTTTGAAAAATTTGACAATCCTTAAACAAACACTTTGATATATATGCATTCTATATAGAAATCAAGTGTTAGCTTCAGGAGAAATCTTTTTAGTTTCTGTAGACTCACTGAAGTAAAGGAGATAAAAAAGATAAGGATGATTCATTGGGAAATAAATAATTTAAAAACGAAGGCAGAACGAGGACTGGACATGATTGATCGGAATGACCATAGATCGAAAGATCTATGTCCAGTTAGATATTAACGAAGTAATCTCTTAGTTATAATGTTTCTAATCAAATAAAAATTGTGGACAATCCGACGTGAAGGGAGAATCGTTTCGTAGACCATGTTAAATGCAATTTTATCCCCCATCATTGACAGGAAGTAAAGTTCCACCGACGAACGACGCATGCGTAATCGCACATTAAGTGATTTACATGGCTGCCGATCTTCATCGACGTAAAAGTGAACGCCATTGATTGTATTAATATGCAGTAATCAGTTGAACACAATAATAGATGCTAAGTGGTTTTACGCGCACACACATACACACTGCATACACACACACTGCATACACACACACACTGCATACACACACACACACACTGCATACACACGTACATAGGCAAATGTAAATAGGAACCAAACTGTAAGTATCGAGGTAACTAAAAGAAATGTTGGAAACTTTATAATAAAGACGGAGCTACAGCTAGACACAACGCATATATGCTAATAAATTAAAGCTGATTACACTTTTTGATTGAACACTTTCATACACACACATACACACACATATACACACTTACATTATTTATACTTAACTAATAATACTTAATTATATGGTACTTCCAGATATCGGCTTGATTTAAATGCATCAAGTATTGATATTGTTTTTTTTTTCATATTCTTTGCAGAACTCAATGATGTTCTACAGCGCCTAAAACAAAGAGTTTCTCTCAACAAAACCACCAAACTGAGAACCACTAATGGATATCTGAGGATATAAAGAAATTGGAGCATAACTTTTGTCAAAAATGATGGAACGCGAATAGGGTTGATATGCCGTAAAACAAAACAGTCAGACTAAACATCAGGTATAAATATTTGAAAATACAAAAACACATTCAAGCAGAAAAAAATTACTGGATTCGCAATCAAACAAACAGAAAAAGGTTGGTACGCTACAAAACAAAACAACCAAACCCAATCGAATATAATATTTTGACAATTTATCACACCCAATGCTATTCTCTATCACTACAAATCATGTATGGAGCACTCTTGTCATTAGGCTGGTAAATATGTGTCCTATTTGAACGCTCTTGGTAAATTGCAGAAAATTAATTTGATTAGCCCTACTCTTTCTTCTTCACTATAACCCCCCTCTCTCTCTCTCTCTCACACACACACAGGTGTGATGTTGCTAGCTCCAATCTTTTCTACAAATACATATGTTCCTCAGAATTATCTGATCGATCCCCGGCTCATTTTTCCCGTTTCACACGTTTATCAAGAAGTCTCCATCAATTCGTTGTTTTAATACCTCATTGTAATACAGCTTCCGATTCCAGTAGCATATTTCCAAGGATTTTGCTATGGAGATTCGTAGATGTTGAGTAACTTTAAAAAAATTATTCTAATGGCGTTTTTTTCTCGAGTAGCTTACTGTTTGAATTCCCCATTCCCTCTCTTTCCTGGCTGTTCGAGCGTGTAGAAATTTAAATGTAATGGAAACAAACATCTTATTACGAAACTTCCCTATTAGAATACCTCAGATAAATCTGGTCTGTAATCACATTAGCTCCTTACTCGCAGTGGCTATATGCCGTTTTGGTATGAATAACATAAAAAAAATGGTTAAAATAAAATGGCATGAAAAATATGAATGATAGGAAATGAGGTAAAATAAAATAATGTTGAATTTTAGATGATGAGAATTAGTAAAAGTAAAACATTGAAATAGTTAGGGTGCAAGTAAAGTATAACAATAGATTAGATGTAACCACTACCGAAAATGATGAGTAACATGACGTAATGGAGGGTCAACATACTAAAATAACGGCATTAGTAACCTAGAGAATGAAATCGAATAGTGAGCATGATTTTGACCTTCTAACACATAGAATGATTGTAATATTAATGGGGAAAGAAATGACTAAGTTTAGCATTTGTCCCCCCACCCCCACCAGTTTTGACCCCAAAAGTCGCCAGGAGACATCAAATCTTAGTGAAAATGAACAAACGGTGCAGTTTTAGGCCTTAACATATGTAAATTTGAGTTCTGCACCATGCAAAAAAAAAAGAAATGACTAAGTCCATCATTTTCCCCCCCCTATTAAGCTCCAAAAGTCCCCCAATGCCTTAACATATTTAGATTTGGAGTTGAGCACCACGCAAAACTGCTAAATAGACATACACAGACAATTTTGGACAAATATGGTAAAATAGTAAAAAAATTGGAGTGTTTTTATTAGCCCTAAAAGAGGCCCTGGGAGATATACAGAAATCAGTTAGTTACAACTTTTCAGAAAGTTTTATAAAAATCAAAAGCATCAATTTTTTTTTTTTTTAAAATAAACGCAAAATTATCAATTCCAGCCATTTTAACCCGAAAAGCCCCCTACTTGAACAACCGTATTTTTCCCGGAAAATCCGTTCTGTTACTTTTATTTACTCATATCATGTTTAGTGTTTGTGCAAAATTTCCAAAAATTCCAAGGAATAGTTCATGAGAAAAGTGCGGACGGATGAACGGACGAACGGACAAGGGTGTATTTACAGGTCCACCCTCTTTTTGTCGAGGGACCAAAAAGGGAGAAGTAGATGTGTATACCTGGAAATGTACCAAAGTGGACTGAAGGAGATGAACTTTGTAGATACACACGAATATATATATATATATATATATATATATAAAAGTGAACGTGTCTGTCTGTCTGTCTGTGTACATTTCCCTACGCAATAACTCTGTCAATTTTTAGTCTATAGACTCGAAATTTGAAATACCGGGTACTGAGATTTGGGAAAATCGATGTGACGGGTGTCAGCCTGAAATTTGGCTGCTAAGGGGTCAAATTTCAACGATTTGACCTTTAAGAACTCTATCAAACTCCTCCGACAATTTTGGGTCTAGACACTTGAAATTTTAGATATAGGTTCCTTGAACCTGGATCTAATTTAATAAAGTGATTTGAGCCCGAAACTATAAATTTAAAGGGGTCATAATAGGGGTCAAATTAAAAAAAAAATTACTCTTTTTTTTGTTTTGCTCAGCATACACCTCCAAACACCCGGGCAACGCCGGGCTGAAATGCTAGTATATATATATATATATAAATTAGCTACAGACATGTGTTTCGTCGCCATAAGACACTTCAGCAAAACTGAACCGGACGGGATTGAAGGCCAAGACTCTTGGGTACATTGTCTAGCACTCTGGCACTAAGCCAATCAATACATTGACTTTTTAGTAGCTACTATGTCTTTGTATATTTTGACTTCGGTACTTTGTTTTAGCGGATTACATTACCTTAATTCTAATTGGTAAGAATTTTTCCCTTACCCCTGTTGTATCCTGAAATGGAAAGCGACATATATATTTAAAAGAATATTAGCCATCCTATTATTAGGAATGAAGGCAAAATAATCAAAGAAATGACAACTGGTAAAAATGCGGTAGGATTGGCTCAGTGGAGTAGTGCTGGACTCAGAACCCTTGGTTGGGTCTCGTCCGGTTCAACTGTGTTGATGGATCCATAGCTAATATATATATATATATATATATATATATATATATATATATATATATATATATATATATATATAAGAGTGAGAATGTGTGTGTGAGTACAATTCTCATGAATATTTTACCTACAGAGTTGAAAATTTCAGACACGTGAAAAACTTTTTAATTGCGTTTCATTCGGAAAAATGGATTGCTAACGCGTCAAAATGTACTAATTGTTGTTTGGGAGTCATTTAATTCTTTTCTGTTCGTCAACTGTTTTACAAATGCGCATGCGTGAATCGTTCGCATGACAGATTCCTAATGTTTAGAATAAGCAGACTATTTTGCTTTGGATTGATAAGCAATTCTTTCATTTAATTATTTTCATTTTCATTTAATTTTAATTTTATTTTATTTGCCTGTCTGCGGATCTTTTGGTTTTTATTCACAAGTTGATTGTAAACTTGAACTGAATTTTGAAACTGATATATGGAGAAAAAAAAATTCCAGAATAATATAATCAAAGATTTGCCGGATATCCAATCAAACTTAAAAACAAACTGTGGAAATATGTATATATTACATTGTTACCAGCTTCCTTGGATTTATTACAATACGCGTTAGATACTATAGGTCGCATAGGGATATTTTCTTTATGTGTTTTGGGGAGGTCGTATAATACAGGAATAGTGGAGTAGTATTCTATAGTAGTTATCAATTTTTTATCATTTTTTCATAAATTCATTCGGTTTTTCTTTTTTTTCAAAACAACATGACGTCAACTATCGCTGGTATTTTTATTTTATATATATATATATATATATATATAAAATGGGTTAAGAAATTCCAACGAAAGAAAGATGTATATTCAAATAAGGGAGTAGTCATCAACAATGTGTATTTTTTAACATTATTTTGTTATTCCGTGTCTTGGGTTTTCATTGAGAATTATGTTTGGATCATTGTAATAATGTTTTTAAGTCATTGAAATCGTTTACGCGCGTTTCAGACGGTCTGTGATGGGTCCTCGTCAGAAATTATTTTCAAATGTGTTGGAGATGTAAAAATGGCGATTTTCGTAGTTAATTTGAAGTTTTTCCAAGGGGTGGAGGCTTGTAAGTGTTTATTATCCATTGGTATGCTGAATTATTATTATTATTATTATTATTATTATTATTATTATTATTAACTACGAAAATCGCCATTTTTACATCTCCAACACATTTGAAAATAATTTCTGACGAGGGCGCATCACAGACCGTCTGAAACGCGCGTAAACGATTTCAATGACTTAAAAACATTATTACAATGATCCAAACATAATTCTCAATGAAAAACCAAGACACGGAATAATAAAATAATGTTAAAACATAATCATTATTGGTGACTACTCCCTTATTTAAATATATATATATATATATATATATATATATATATATATATATATATATATATATATATATATATATATATATATATATGTGTGTGTGTGTGTGTGTGTGTGTTTGTGTGTGTGTGTGTGTGTATGAAAAAAAAGAAAAGAAAAACTTATAGCATTGAAAAATATCAACGTTTCATACCCATTGTCGGAGACTTCTTAAGAAATCATCACCTTTAAAAAATAGTAGTACGGAAACCTTTAGGATCATCATGTTTCTACCATAATTTTCCCAATCATTCACCCTGAAGAAGTTCCCCCCCCAAATTGGAGCGAAACGTAGATATTTTTCTAATGCTATAAGTTTTTATTTTCTTCTCCCATACCATCCAATCTAAAACCGATCCTCCTATTTTTTATTCCGCTTGAATGGAGTTGAAAGGATTGCAAGTGGCATTGTAATGATGACTGAACTTATGCATGAATAACATGAAAAAATAATCTATTTGTTGCAGGTATTGATAATAAGACACACTAAAAAAGCAATCCATGTCAGTAACGTTCCTTAGACGCAGCTATGCGTTATTGAATTTCTAGCAAATATTGCATCGAGAATGATGCTTATTTTGTAGAACAGTTAATTCTGGAGCACAATGGTTTCAATGGTACAAGTCTCCGGTCTTCGTAGCTCTTTAAATTTTGAGGTAAAAAAATAAGAGGTTCCACTTTTCGAACGACCTTCGTGTACATATATATATAGTGGTCAAGGTCTGGTGTGAACGTGTGTTAAAAGCACACAGATGTCTTAGCGTCTTTCTGTGCTTCTCCCAGACAAATCAACCCCACGTGCACGTCATGACCACTGTCACGCAGACGGGGCTCTGATGAACGGCGAGTGTCCTGCGCCGTATAACTGGATCTCCACTGCTTTGTGGGCCAAGGTTATTTAACCAAAAGTTAAGGGTGAGGTAACTCTGACAGAAACCTCCAGAAGAGCTTAGGCCCTGTAAGCTGCGGCATATATGACCCACCGGCGTGTGGAATATGCTCTGGTGCCCAGCAACCTAAGTTCCAGTCATGGATCAAATAGCATGGTGGGTGGAGAGGGCTATGTAAGGCGTAGTGAAGGCAACCTCCCTAGGAGAAGCACAACTCTGATATAAAACCTGCGATGACTGCTGCATTCAATGATGTTGACTTGTTCTTCTTTTTGGATCAATGTGGCAGTTGATTAGAGAGTGGGATTGCCTCGGTGCAAAGTCTTTCCTCACTATGACAATCCTCATGCACAGGCATTGCTCGATATAAATTAGATACACTTTTTACGATCTCATGTATCTTGATAGCGGGAGGGAAGTTTTGGCAATGTTGTTTGTTTTGGTTTTAGCGATATGTTTTGAATGAATTCAATTATTTACGATT
>NC_136492.1:66577650-66665150 GCF_053919585.1 Euprymna scolopes
ATTCCTCTATATTGCCTGATAAAAACAAACGGATCACCACCACAATTTCCCCGTTTCAAAATGCAGAAACCATTCACTTAATACTTCTAGAAGTGGAAGCCATGTTTACTTTCAGAACAGTTTCAGATGGGTCTTTGTTCTAAACAAGTCTTGAGAGGTGACTGGTTTGCAGTAGACAGAACAGATTCCGATGGTTCCTTGTTCTAAACAAGTCTTGAGAGGTGACTGTTTTGCAGTAGACAGAACAGATTCCGATGGTTCGTTATTACACACAAGTCCTGAGAGGTGACTTGTTTGCAGTAGACAGTTCCACAGAGCAAAATATTCTTACCGTGTCGAGAAGGAAAAAACACATGTGAAATTGGTACAGGAAAAGGTTTAATATTTATGCAGCAATTCTGGTTTCTGATTGGTTGGTAGCAGAACGTGAATTAATTTGATTCGTCAGTTCCTAGCAGCATCGTTTATAAATAGAATCGTCCGACTGTGTGGGATCATGCCCGATTACACATCCAAAATATTGCAACAATTGGGGATATATTTGCAGACTGTTTAGATGTAACTGCCGAAAAAAGTCCGACTCCCTCTCATAAAATAAGAGAAAACAGTTAAAGGAATTTCTTCGAAGCTCCTCCGTATATGCATGTTAGGAAAAGGTAGAGCAAGAGTGGAAATTCTGTCAAAGTATATTACATTGGAGTACTTGTAAAACATGCACAGCAATACAATATTGCGGAGTCATGCCTATGAGATTTTTTTGATACTCTAAGAGCGATAAACTTGGTAGATGCGGCGACTTAAATATTGCAACAATATCCATGCATTGGCGAAGGGTTGTTTGTAGAGATATAGGACTAATCCAAGCCAGCAAAAGCATTTTCCTCCATCTTTAACACCGAACGTTGGAAATAAAAATTTTGTCGTTTTTTTTTTTTAAATATTTAACTAAGAAATAAAATTTGGTCTGCTACTCCTTTTTAAATACAATTTTCGTAGGCTTCCACTTCTAAGTTTCAAATTTTCGGCAAGTGAGAGAAGGTTACAAGCACGTTAATGTTATTCTCTTTTAATTTTTAGATGCCGCTTTTCATCTTGTAGGCTTTCTTGGTATGTCGATGCATTTGTCAGGTCACTTTTTGCAATAGCATTCAAACTGCTGAACGCTATAGTTTAATGAAATCATAGAATCATCACATTTTAATCGCTACCAAACATCTCAGACGTCTTACCTGCTACTTCTAAGTTTGAAGTAGAATTTCCGTTTATATTTCACGTTTAATTTTAAAACAAATTTTTCTTGGTCGTTTATGGTTGACATTAGCGTTGGGACGAACAATCACAATATTTGAGGGTATCGGAATCGGTATCAGAGTCGGAAATTTTTTTTATCGATTTTCCGATGCCAAAACGATTCTTTCTTTTAATTGTCTTTTTTATTTGATATTGTTTAAAGCAAAATCTTCTATTGTTCGTAATAATGATAAAATAATAAATATTTATTGATTTAAAACCACCAGTGAAGCTAAAATCGATAGATCTTCCCTCGCAAGTATATTTTTACGTTTAGGAAAATATGCGCACATTAAACATGTGTTTCTCTACGGTAATCGGAGAGAAATACAACTATATAGTTTAATATTTAGAGATTTATAAAGAATCGGAATCGGTAATTGTATCGGAATCGGGAGTTTAGTACGAAATCGGTACTTGTACCGGAATCGTTAAAATATTGTAATCGTCCCATCACTAGTTGAAATAGAATTGTTACGAATCTGTAACGTTTCATTTGGAAACAACTTTTTCGTTGGTCTGCAGAGTCAGCAAAAGCATTTTCCTCCATCTTTAACACTGAACGTTTGAAATAAAATTTTTGTCGTTTTTTTTCTACATTTAACTAAAAAATAAAATTTGGTCTGCTACTCTTTTTTAAATAAAATTTTCGTAGGCTTCCACTTCTAAATTTCAAATAGCATTTTCGCTATTCTATCAAGCTTTAGCTTGAAATAAATTATCTTTTGCCTGTCAAATTTAATTTTGAAATAGAATTTTTGTTGGTCTGCCCTACCTAAGTTTGAAATTTCAATTTTTCGGTCGTTCGGGGTTAATTTTGCACAAGTATTTTCGTTGCTTTGTCATGCTTAATTTTGAAATCGAATTTTTGTTTGTCAGCCATTTGTACGTTTGAAATAGCATGTTCCTTTATCTGTCAAGCTTAAGTTTAAAATATAATTTCTGTGCATGTCAATTTGTTTCTCACGCCTAAGCATTAAATATAAATATGAGCGGTCTGTCAAACATTTTTATAGAAAAACACATACATCGAATAGATGTATTTAACTCTACATGAGTCAAAGTATCTCAATCATAAAGGTCTCCATTTGTTGCTCGGTCTGTCATGCTTTTAAATATTCGCGTGTCTCTTAGGTTTACTATTTAAAAAGAATTTTCGTTACTTCGTTGCTACATCGTGTATAAGTTTAAAATATCATTTTTGTTGGGTGTACTTATTTTTCTCCCATCGCGAGAAATTTGACACCGGGGTCGAAAATTGGGATTGAAAAGACTTTGAATCGGGACTTCTTCTGGTATGACAACAAACCAATAAAAGTTACAACTGTGTTTAAATAAGACCGTTCTACCAACACTAACTTCGTTAATACACTTTGTAAACTTACAAGAATTCCAAATACCAAATCTAATCATTCAAGTAGATTCTAAAAATAAATATATTGTTGTATTTATTTCTATCCCACCACGATAAATGAGACACTAGGGTCGGAATGTGGAATTGGAAAGTCAATGCTCCAGAGCAGGACCACTCTGACGCTGCAAAAGATGCCTGCACAACCCTATCAGCATTCCCCGGCAGAGATGCCTCAGGCAATAAACTAACTTCTTTTCAAGTGGGATTGAAATGTTAGCGCTTCAAAAGAGCACTCTGACTCTTCAAATGATTCTTATACAGCATCGTCGGCATTCCCCGACAGAGGCACCGTATGCGATTAGCAGTAAGCTAAACGGTTCTCAATAAGAGAAGGCAAAGCTTGGAAAAAGGTGGACCTCCTAGAAATTCTCAGAGCCAGCATTACATAGCAATCAACTTGGAACAGGTCATTACAGGAATGGTCTAATCTGTTGATTTTAAGGTTGAAAATCACATTTTCTTCACTAACCGCACAGATTCAATGTATGTATATGAAGAATCTTAGTTTCATACTCGTTCAATTTAATGAATGGTCATCATTGATCCGTTGCAACCGGAAATAGAACCGGGCGAATCGAAGCAAAACATGATTAACTCCCGGAAAATTACTTAATACCGACTTCAATTAATTAGTGCCAGTTTTGTAATCAGGAAATCTGACTGCAGGACATTGGTCAAAGTTCAAATTAGATTTTATCATTGAAAAATGAAATAAAATAATTGAAAATAAAATAATCAGAGAATAAAAGGATAAAGAAATTTCCGATCGATTAAGTATTTGATAATCCCTTAAATAATATCCGCAATCTGATAATTTGTATTTCGTTTCCGATTTTTTGAGAAGAGGACTGATAATTCGTATTATAAGGATTCTTTGGACTACTGTTCTCATCTTGAGTGTTATTTTCAAAACACATGGGCCTATGACATAACGAATAAAGCAATACAACTTAATATTCCGAATATTAAGTTAAAAAAGAATAGAAAGGGCATCTCGGATTTATTTTCGGCAGCTTCGTTACTCTCACTTCTCTTTTTTTATGTCTTTTAGTTCTCATGTTCTATAAGCGATATTTCTGACAAAGGGGAAAGGATTGCTGTTTTTGAGTCAGAATCTCTTTCATCTTATACTTACCGTTGGGATGTTTTTGACTTTGGAGTGATATTTTTAGTTTCTTACATCAAGTGGCTTAATACGTTGTCTGAAGCGATTCCCTTAAAAATCAGAAGACTATAAATGATAATCCGTAGTTGCAATTCATTTCATGGTTTTATAAAACGACGAGATGGTTAAAATGTAAACGCATCTGAACACATACACTTAAACTAAGCATCATCCACTATATAATAAAGACCAATGTGCATTTATCCGTATAAACATCTATCTTTTTTTTACATGGGGGTCACCACTTATCAAGCCCTGAAGGCCACTCAGGGATAAGGGTTATTGCGTGTACAGTAATCAATGAGATAGTATTGTAGTAATCATTAGTATTGGGGGTTTTGATAGAGTGTCTTACTTAAGGGGGCGGTTTGTAAGGAGTTTGTTTATGTTGGACTTGAAGACATCCAAGTTGTAGTCAGGTAGGAAACAGGCAAGCGGCAGAGAGTTCCACTGGCGTGCAGTTCTAAGAAAGAAGCTTTGCTCCTGGAATCTACGTTTTGATTTAGGAACAAATAAAGAGTGGGGAAAATTATTGACAGTAGTTTCAGCCAGACGGGTGTTTCTCGTGAAAGATTGGCGAGGGGTGACGAGGGATTGGAGCTCAGACGAGCACCTGCCCGTTACACTCAAGTTAGCAAGTAAACAACTGAGCGACAAAAAAGAAGGAAAAAAGCAAAATGTCTAAAATTATTCTGGAAGATATCATTCAGTCTATTTCCTTTTTTCTAGTCTTCTATATTGATTGATATGTTTTTTGTTTTATACTTTTTAAATGTTACAGTTTTATACGTTTTTTTTCTTTTTCTTTAACTTTACCTATTAATTTTATAAATACAGGGTAGGACAATAAATGTGTCGTCCCTAAGAAAAAAACACTGCAGCTTTATTTTAAAACTTAAAAAAAAATCAATTCAGATAACTTGATTATGTAGTTTTTTTTTTTTACAACGAATGATGTAGTAGATCGGGTATCTATTCAATGTAGCCGTCTTCAGCCTAAATCACCACCTTCATACGGGTCGAAACTGTGACAATGCATTTTGCACAAGCGTCGGCGGGAGCTTGGCGGATACTCGGCGGACGGCGGCGATCAGGCTGGCTTTAGTGTTGTGGGAGACGATGTTGATGATGTTCTCGACACATGACTAAACGAAGTAGTCCAGCCGGTCCATGTCGAGGGAGGAGAGGGCCAGTGAGAGAAGGGTACAAAGTCTTAGGACTCCTTCAGAAGCCAAACCTGGGCCCTTTTGGACATGGGCCGGTGCCGAGTTCTGCTGTCAGACCCAGGTCTGCCAGCGACCCCTTGATTGCACCAGGGAATCGCCACACTTTAGTGTTGAATTTCAAGTCAATTTCGAAGATGTGAGGTGGTATGATGTAACCCTCACTTGAAACCACACCAAAGATCATAACCGTAGCGGGAAACTTCGTTGAACTGTGTCTCCTAGCGTTGTACCGTCCAAATTTGCATTTGAGAATGCTAGCAATGGTACTGCTGCCATAAGTAGGATCTTTAGAAAGCATGAGTTGTACAGCAGCGCATCTCCGATCTTGCCTGGTGAAGAATGTGTCACTATCAACCGGAAATAGAATCAGGTTGTTTTTTCTAGGGCGACAATTTTATCGTTCCACGTTGTATACTTGCAAGAAAACACGAGGAATGAAATGAATACAATGTACTTTTTTTTAGGTATTATCATATGGTATTAATTGTTTTTTACAGTCAGTTCACCTACTGTTATACCTCTGATAAATTTGAAACAAGTTGAAATGTTAGACAACTATTTGAGTGTCTTATACATATAGTAAGTTGCCCAAAAAGTTCCAAGCTCTTTTTTTAAGCACACAAAGAGGATAGAAATGATATATGTTCTTTTTCGCAATATTTATTCAATGAAAATGATCATACTGCATTTTCTGAAACTTCTGAGACATCGCAAGTATTCCAGTTGTGATATTTGAACTTTCTTTCAATTTCTGTCTTCAAACTATCAATATCTAATTTTGAAGGTCCTCCGCTGCGAGTACTATCTACCTTCTCGTCCACCTCGTGGCGGGTATAAGACTGAATTTCGAACAGAACACTTTATTTAATCCACATCGATAACTGCTCTCTTTCCGTTAGATGGTACGATTCCTACGAAGTACGCTGTTGCATTTTGAGTGTCGGTTGCGCTAGCAACGGACAGACCGAGGCCATGCTACGTCCGTGAATTAAAAGAGGATTCTGTTCGAAATTCCGTGCAAAATCCCGTGTTTGACAGCAAAATCCCCGAGTTTGACAAGATAGACCTTAGGAAGGTCGGAGGTTACATCGACCAAAAGTTGCGAAAATAGCGGTCTTGATAAGAACAGTAGTTCAAATGATCCAAATTATACAAACAACCGGGAAGATGAAATCTAAGATGGCGACAGGGTATATCACATGTGTTGATTCACGATAAAGCCACTTAGAATTCTACAAAAAAGAACAAAAAAAAAAAACAACAACAACAACAAAAAAAAAACAAATGTGCGACGGAAGTAAATCTGAAAAAGAAAGAAAAATGTAAGGAATGCCATAAGGAATGAGAAAGATGAGAACCAAAGTAGGATATCTGTTTAAAAGTTGCTCTAATTAGAAACAAAGCATTTAGCGATAAACGCGCTATATTAAACTTAATCAATGGAAATCGATTAACAGAGGAACGACTGCTGGACGGATGTGAAAGAACATCTAACAGACATGTTTAGCTTCATCTAATAAACTATTTATTTTTGCACCACTTTTCTATCTACTCATAAATATTAAAATCATAATATAATCATACAGGCGATAAGCAATAAACTAACTGTTGTGCCCCGAACGAGTCACTAATGAAGACACGGACACGGATGTAGGTAAGAAAAATGTATTTGTATTGAGAACAAAACAAAATATACAGGAAACAACAGTCGTAGTACTTAACACCAAGATAGCGTACTACGAAATGCACAAACACACTCTATCGAAAGCTCTCTATTTATGTAGTTCGAAAGAGGTCATACCTTGTACGACTCCTCACTACGTCCCGCCCCAAGCTTTGTCGCACTGCAAAAAGCTTGTTCATATTTTTTCTAGTCAGTGGTTCGGTGAATTTTCTCTTTCTGTTCGACTGCCGCCGTTCTAAAAAATAGCGTTGATCAGCTCTTAGTAATATAGTAACGATTTAAAAAAAAACTGTTTTAGTGGCTCTCATGGGTATGTCTTGTGCCTTTGTATGATATACCCGATAACGCTAATTCTTTACAATTAGATTTACTGTAAGCATTTCTCTAGAAATATCATTCATTAGTTTCTGAATGACATCCTAATTCCGCTTCACAAGTTACATTAATTTAGTATTTCTATATTTATACAAAGAAACCGAAATCTTAGAAGTTTCTATCATCGACCCATCTTAGTATTTATCGATTCTACTTGCTGCTCGGGTGGATATTGGTTTTTGATTTGTTTTCATAGCGCTTTAACCTTCTTTTATTTGCGTTTTAACATAACTTCCTTTTTATAAACTCTTTGTGACGCTTTTATTTTCTGCTCACTTTTTAATTGTTGCTGTGTTATTTCTCGACGTATTTTCGGATTATATACGTTATTGTTTTCAATGTCTTTTTTTGGTTTGCTGCATACAATTCATTTGATAAGTCCGTGGTTGTTTTTGTATAAGGAGTTTGATTTTTAAGGAATTTCTATTAGGTTTTCAATTCGCTGACTTTCTTAATATTTTCTGATTAAAACGTTGGCTGATGAATCTTAAATTTACAACTATTCCTCCAGTTCAAACTAAATAGATTTTCAGATATTTTTAGAACGTAGGGTTTCAATTTTTTTAATTGTCTCGTTCAAATTAACTGGAAAATCAAATTCTTCAATAAAATTAATATGATTGCCAGTTATCATGCGAGCTGACTTTAGTCGTTTTTGCAAAATCGGTTTGTTGAGTTGTTTCTATGTATGCGTATTTATAATTGAAAGGTCGAACGCAGGGTCTAACTGTAATTTAATTTAATTTAATTTATTAGATGTCATGACTATGGCGTATTTGCGTAAATTTTTTGTCTGACTCTTCGTTTGATTTTATTTATCTGATTCTATAATTTGTTTTACGTTTACTTATACAATGTGAATTTTTATGACAAATTTTCCCCAATTTTCACAAGTTTTATTCCGTAAAGTGCAGATATTCCCAAGTGTAATTCGTAAGAGATTACATTTTCTCGATGCAATTTTGTGTTTCTGTATGGTCTTCTCGCTTACAAAATGTAAGTAGTCAACTATTTATCCCTTTTTAGGGGAGTGATTTTATATGTATGGTTTATTTTTCTGACGTATGCTAAATAATCTTACTTGTCCCGCTTACCCAAATTAGAACATTTCCACCTTTTATGGAACAGTACGTGTAGGGACTGAAAAGTTCTGATGGTAACTTCAGGGTTTCTGCGAAGGCCAGATCCGTGGGTCTTTCAGGTAAGATGTAGTCTACGAAGTTGATGTGTTCCGCAGTTCTTAACTTTCGTAAAAGCAGTCGAAAGAAGGTTCCTCGTGCTTTCTAAAGAAAGTGTCGAACGCTTGATCTTCCCCAGGAATGTAGGTAAAGCTATCCGTTTCATATTATGTTTTGCGAAAACACAGTGCTATTTTCTGCGTTAGTATAACACGATAAAGACCGTAGTGTTTACTGGAACATAAGTGTAGTCCTAAGTGGTTACGATTTCAGAACACCCAGGGAATATCGCGGTCTCGGTTAGTTCTATAATGATAAGATTGATGCGCAATTTCTTTATCTCCTGCTTAAAAAGTCGCTCGCAGGAGAACAAAAATTTTAAAATATAAAAGATAAAAAAACAAAGTAAACAACTCAAGTCTCCATGTCTACACGTGTCGTGGGCGCTTGGTGTGCTGTCCCTCTCTCCTGCTTGCTGTCTCCTGAAAGAAATTACCCCAATTGGTATCATTCGTCTGTGTGTTACGAATTCCGTACACAACAAATAATTGACAAATAATTAAATGTTTGGGTTTTTTATAAAGATTAATTATAACATAAATTCTGGATACAAAGAAAATATTATTTTGCAGTTACGAAAAGGAAAAATATATGCAATATCTATTTTCTTCCATCAAGCAACCTGTCTTAACAGTGATTCAAACGGGACTTTTTTTCAAACACCGATTGTGTTCCTTCCCTCTCTTTATCTGCCTGTCAGTGAACGGGGGGGGGCGGAGCGCAGGTAGTTGAGTAGACAGATCCGACTTTCTACTTAAAACGGGAAGTTTCTGTCTTGATTGTCGAAAAAACGTTAGGAAGGTAACGATGTGTAATCTGAGAAGTTTGGGTTTCTCATCTGACCAATTCATCTTCATTACACCAAACTTGGATTGACCCTGATTGACTAAATTGGCCAAATCACTTGTGAGTATCAATTAAGTAAATTTCCACACAAATTTCACATATAGACGAAATCCGAAATTTGACCCCTCAAGATCATATCCAAGACAAAACAGTACTATTCGATACAATATAACGGTTATCGTCATTAAACAATACTATTATTAATGTTCACGAAGTTATTTTTCCATCTTGTATTTTGCATCTCCAACCAACAATTTAGCCCAGCAAGTGCCCGGGATCGTTCGCATAATAAAAAAGTTCTAATTCAGCACTAATTCAACAGTTACTGATGTAATTTTCAACCATTACAGGTGGTCCGGTGACATTAAATCAACATCTCTTAGTTTTCTGTTATTTTTCCTCAGCTTTCTGCTATTGATGTGTCTGCTGTTTTGTATTTATCATTCCTGTAGAATACTTTGTTTGTGTAGTATCTGTGACTGTAGAAACAATTGAACAAGGATTTATTTTAAGTTGTCCATCCAGAGCGAAATTTATTTACGAGAGAAAAGCACTACAATATTACGAATTAATTAATTTTCTTCTGAGATAAAAAAAACAAAACAAAACAATTTGATTAGAGAAAACGCGTTTACTGTTTTACTGTCTTTAGTTTTAAATGGAAATCATCAAGTACAGGTTATAGAACGTTTATTTTCAGTGACCGAAAACACAAATTTGTTTGCTTTTTTCACCATTGTTATTTTCGTAGTTCCAGTTGAAATAGTATCTTGTTCGGTTAGAATGTTAATCCGTTATCTGATAGATCCATTGTGTAACTAACGGTACAATTTGATCCTGAGCCTCTTTTGTTTGTATGAATTATTTTGGTTGGTGGTCCTTTATAAATTTATTGTTTTCGTCGCCATTTTGTTGTGCTACATCTTTGCGAATTCAAGTTCCTCGTCGCCAAGTTGTTGATAGTATTCTATCTGTTAATTCTAGTTTCTTGTCGCCGAGTTTTTGTGACTCGGAAGGGTCACTAATAAAGACACGGACACAGATAAGGGTTACTGAAAATATATGTATTAAGAACAAAAAAAATATGTGCAAATAACAACAGTCGTGGTACTTGTTACTAAGATGGCGTACTACGAAGTAAGCAAAAACACTTCACCGAAAATAGCTACTTATCGATCTGTTTATACTGTTTGAAGGAGTTCAATTCCTATGCATGGGCGAATCTTAAAAACACAAACTTTTTCTCAAAGAGAGAGAGAGAATAAAAAGAGATTGAGAAAGAGAGAGAGAGAGTGAAAGAGAGAGAGAGAGAGCAAAGTCTGGAAGGCTTTCTAGAACTGCACAGCAATAGTAACATACTATAGTCAACAGAGAAAAACATTTCAAAAATGACTTAGACTCTTTGGCTTTAGTGCCGACGGAAAATATCTGGCAGTTGCTGGGTTATATAGAAACACTAGCCCGGGTGTTTGGAGATGTGTGGTGAGAAGAAAAAAGTGTTAGTAGGCAGACAGGCTCGAACCTGTACCGTAAAGGAGAAAAGAACGTAAAAACAGTGACGCAGACTCTTGCACCCATCACCAAACTGGAATTGATGAATGTTTAAATTAATGCTAATCAATCGAAAAGAGGGGATGACTTTCAAAAATATTGGTGAAAAAAGCGACCTGTCCCTGTAGAAAAATATCCACTTGCGAGTGAAGAAATTAATGTTTTAAGCCGATATTTCGATGTTTGTCATCCAAAGGGTCGATCGAACTTCAAAACGCTACCAACTTTGTGAAAATCCGTTGCCTATGTCGAAAGTTTTAGGCAGACATACATACATACACACATACATTTAAACAGACAGGTGAGATTCATATTATAGATGATGGGAAAAGACCAGAGATACGGCGAGAAGAGAATAAAAGACATTTGAATAAACTAAAAGGGAAAAATAAATTTACAATAAAAGATCTAAACTGAAAAGGTAAATTATGAGGGGGTGGCGTTGAGTAGTAAATCGGAGAAAAGTGGTGAAAAACGATGGTGGAAGAGACGGACGGAATCGCCTGTTAAAGTGAAAGAGGACAAGAGGATCGATCGAAAATGGGAATAAAAATGAAAGAGATATATAAAAAATAGAGGAAAAAGAAAGAATGAAAAGACAAAATGGCGTCTACTGAAAGTTCATTCGGTCAGCGTTAAAAAAATATTTTATTTGCACGATCAATCTTCTTTTTTGACGTTAAACATTTTCGTTGACGACATAAAACTCATAATTTCATTGAATTTTTATTTTATTTCATTTGCCCAGTTTAAATATCATGAAAATAAAAGTATTCTTTTAATAGTGATAGCGGATCTTTTCTAAACGCTTGCAATGAACCATCTTTGCAATACGCTACTAATGAAACTGTGTAGACGTGCGTCTGTGGACATTCAACGCACAGGTCGTGATCGTCCGATCGTGATACTGGTGCGAAATTGTTGATCATGTACGACACATTGTCAATTGTGTCGCCTCATTTAGTGATGCAACAGGAGAATTTCCCCTTCACACAAACTTGCAACTCCAGTTTAAAACTAGCAGCAAAGAATAATTTTGGGATATGCTTCAATGATACTCGCTTTATTCAATTGATCAACAAAGACTTGCAAAGTAAGAGAAAAATATTTTTTCAACCAATTACAATCCATTCTGTAGCCAGCGGTTTAGTTTTCAGTGTCGAAAATGAAAATTCTTAAACGCGTTTCTGCGCAACCGGCACGACGCACGCACTCGCCCAAATGAAAAAAAAATGAAACAGAACATTCTAACTCAATCAGATACATTTCACGGAATTAAGGAAAGTGTCTATTTTAATCCATTCTGAATACATAAATAGCCAGACTTTTCTTCATTAAACAGTTGGGCCAAAATCCACGACAAAGCTGGCATTTGTTTTCTGCCTTATTTCCCTTCGCTCCTCTTGCGGGTTTTCACGTAACTAGCTCAAATCATGCATATATAGTCTTATGCATACTTACGCTGACAATAACGAACATACATACACAAAACTCATTAACCGTTTCTCAATAGCGTAGACTCATGTATAAACTTATTCATTTTAAGTACTCTAAATATTTCTCACTGAACTTTCGTTCTACTATGAAAACAACTAAACATTGACTTTATTATTAATTTTAATCAAATATCATTTGTGTAATTAAGTAAGGACGTTTTGATTACGATTCTTCAAATAAATTGATAGTTAGTGGCATTTAAATTATCGAACAGGACCTGTTTGACATCTCAGTGCACGAAGCCGTTTTACTCTCTAAAGCCTTTAAAAATATTAACAACCATTCTGCTTATATCTCTGTGTGAACTTTCACCTTTAAATAGATATACAGTACCTATTTGTGCATTTATGCCTCTGAACTTATTTTTTTGTGTTCATCATCTTACATTTCTCTCGCCCTCCCATATTTAAGTACAAACCTAAAGTTAAAAGTTTTCATTAAAATATTTCTCTAAAATCGACTCTTTTCCAAATCTTCATTCCTCATTAAAAAAACAACTTATAAGGTGACAACCAGAAGGTTTACGGACCCATCTTTACCTTCGAAGCATACAAACTCCAATAATGACATAGAAAATATATATAAATAAAAACAGTATATGTATGTGTGTGTCTGTCAGTCGGAGTGTAAATATTTAATCGATAAACTCTTAAACTACTGGTCACATAACATTGCAATTAAAAGGAAGCAGTATTCATGCACAAAGAATTGTTTATAACGTGTAAAATCTCTGTTTTTATAGATGAATAACGCGTACAGATATATATCGGCATGTTGAAATGCAAATTTACCCATATATGTCTGTACGCGTTATTCATATATAAAAACAGAGATTTTAATATTCACATTTATTGTCCCAATTATAACGAATTTAAACTTTAAACGTGTCCATAGCAATGAATACGAATATAACTGGGAAGTAGTGGGCACTTTATTCATATTCTAGCGGAGAGCGCCCCACCTAACTAGTTCGTAAAATATATTTTAATTCATGCATATTTCGTATTTATTATTAAAGAGCCAATCTCTTATTGAATATTATATTGTACCTAATATATAGTAGTGATTTAAAAAGATTTAGGAAATGACTGTGGTGGCATCAGCTAGAATTGAAACCAAAACATTTACCTATCGTAGCGATCGAGAGATATGTAAGAAAGATTTAATATTAAACGACGTGAAAAAATTGAGTTAGGGCACGCGTAGAAAAAAGCAAAAATATGTTGGCATGTTGAAATAAACATATTTTCAAAAACCAAAACCGTCTGGTAGCACTGCTAGTATTGAGTATTTTGTCCAACTCTTAAGTATAAAGAAGCTGAACAGATGCATAAAACAGGCTTCTGAACAGAGTTTAAGCCATGTTTAGTTGCAGCACAGTATCCGATGGTTAGTTGTTCTACACAAGTCCTGGCGGTGACTGGTTCTCAGTAGACAGTTCTTGAGTTGGAAGCCACAGTGCAAAAGATTCTTCCAGTAGTTACACGAAGTGTGTACAGAAAAGGTTTTAATATTTATGAAGCAATTCTGGTTTCTGATTGGTTCATAGCAGAACGTAAATTAATTCGATTCGTCAGTTCCAAGCAGCATCGTTTATAAATAGAATCTCCCAACTGTGCCGGATCATACCCCATTAAAACACTCTTTTGATGGGATGTCTCCTAGCGGCCTCGGCTGCATGGAGACAGGGTAGTACCAGTCAAGGATTCGTCACTTGACACTCAGCCCAACAGGTGAGGGGCCGGAAACCGGCCCAGCACCTGTTGGACTGAGGTACACCGCCTTGGTAATACCTAGGAGGTCCACCCTCCCAGGCCTTGCTACCGGGCTTTCCGGTGGGGCAAGTTTATTGCTTGCTGCCTGAGGCGCCCCGACCGGGGAATGCCGACGGGGTTACTAAGGCAATTTTTGCAATTGCAGGAGTGCCCCTCCTTTAGGGGAGCCTGCGGGGTTCCCACTTTCCAGGCCTTGTGCCAAATAATGCTGATGTGGGCAGCATTTAAATAAATACCCCATTACAAGTCCATTGTGATGGGGTGTCTCCTAGCGGCTTCGGGTACGGGGAGACAGGGTAGTACCAGTCAAGGATTCGTCACTTGACACTCAGCCCAACAGGTGAGGGACCGGGAACCGGCCCCTCACTTGCTGGACTGAGGTACGCCGCCTGGGTAATACCTAGGAGGTCCACCCTCCCAGGCCTTGCCACCCGGCTTTCCGGTGGGGCAAGTTTATTGCTTGCTGCCTGAGGCGCCCCTACCGGGGAATGCCGACGGGGTAACTCAGGCAATTTTTGCAATTGCAGGAGTGCCCGACATTTAGGGGCCCTGCGGGGTTCCCACTTTCCGGCCTTGTGCCACATAATTCTAATGTGGGCAGCATTTAAATATATACCCCATTATAAGGCAAAAATATTGCAACACAATCCAACTATCATCAACTGACTTGAGGTGATTTCTTCACCATTCGACAAAGACAAACTCTTCGCTAATGCCTTCGCATCAACCTCCTCCTCCTATGTGATAATAGTCGCCTACTTCTTGTAATTTCATCCTAGGGCCGACAATACTCTTAACGACATCAACGTAACCATCCGAGATCTTATCAAGAACATAAATTCCAGCAATGCTACAGGCCCTGAACACATTCTAATCGTTGTACTCAAAAAGCTGCAACCGAAACAAGCTCAACACTAACAAAATTGTTTAGACGTTGCCTTACGAAAAAATTACTTTTCAACACTCTGAAAAACCTCGACAATCTGACCAGTATTTAAAAATACTGGAGATCGTTCTTCTGCTGCTCAGTATGCGCCATGAGCAAGTTTCCCGTGTCTGTGGTAAATAGAGTTATCAACCACCTCACCAAAAACAACCAATTCAACGATGTACAGCATGGTTTCCGTTCTACGAGATCACAAAATCAGTGAATCTATTGAGGAAAGTTTCGTTCGAATGTTTCTAGAGCAATAACTCTTTATAAACCGACGGCATTTGACAGGGTTCGGAACAAAAGTTAACTTCATATTTCCAGCTATGGGATAGCTGGAAATATCCATTAAAACATAAAATCTTTTCTCTCTGGTAGCTCTATTTAAGCTGTCGGTGACCACACCTCAGAGTATTAACGCTGGCGTATTTATGGGATCCACACTGAGCCCAGATCTCATTCTTGACCTCTATCAAATTATCAACGACCTCCCAAATAACATTCTCGTTCATTCGTTGATACATTTGCAGACGATACATGGATGATACTACTGTCTATGGCAACACTTCAAAGACCGACAAAGATCAGGATCTCTCTGATTCTTTCTCCTCCGACCTGTAGCGTGTGGTACAATGAGGTTAGAAAATGGCTAATTAACTTGAATGCATCCAAAACCTAACTTCTATTTTTCTCCAACAACGCTTATATCCCCACTTTGTCACAGTTGAACTGACCGGCCCTCGCTCAGAAGAAAACATCCAACTTCTGGGATTGATCTTTACCCCTAACATGAAATTGAAGTCCTACATCAGACGCGTTGCTAAATTTACTGGAAAACTGGTGAGATCGTTCTAGCGCCCCAGAAAGTATCTCACTCTTTAGGTAATCCGCCATCTGTATAACATTCAAATACATCCTAAGATAGACTACTGTCACCACATATGGGGTGGAGCTTGTAATCCCACTGTTTTGCCTTGACAGTGTGCAAAACCGTCTTCGAAAGTTAATGGGCGGTGAACTTTTCGTCTAATTACTTTCTCTTTCTCATAGAAGAAACGTTATGAGTCTATCTTTGTTCTATCTTTCCTTTCATGGTAGGTGTTAGACTAAATTCCAATATATAGTCCCTTCTCTTATAGCGTATGCAACAAATATACGCCTCGCTGCAACAACCGCCAACATCTTTCCGCACTTCCTATCTTTGTCTAAAACTGAATAAAATTCCATGAGCAGAGTTTCTTTTCTAGAACTGTCGGTCTGTTGATTGCAGTACCGTGGATCTGCTTCCCTGCTGGCTATAACATGATTGTCTTCAAATCCAATATGAATGAATTCCTGTTGGACTGCTATTTTAGATAATCAAACCTTACCTTATTCTACCATGACTGGTCTTGTCTCGCCATCTATCCAACACTTAACACTTATCCTAGTGTAGCCTCTGGACCTTGATAATTGGTGACCTTCTATGTAAAAAAATCACTGCCAAATGTTGTAAACTTGTCCGCGTAATGATTGGTCTAGTTGCGTATTCATTGCTTTGAAAATGTTCAAAAATTTCTTAACAATAGCACACACACACACAAACACACACACACACACACACACACACACACACACACATATATATATATATATATATATATATATATATAAAATATATATAATATCGACTTAGGAGAGATAAACAACATGACTAAAATTATTCCTTTCTTTACTTATTTTTCGTACTTTAGAATTGAGAGACGCAGACGAACAGAACCCCAGGTAGCATTCAGCCTAGATTAATTCCACGTTATTGAATGTGCCCCCTTTCAATACTTCTCATAGAGAGACTGATCAGAAAAAAATGCTTCTACTGCTCGAAAATTTGACGGACTGTCTTATCGTCATATCGTTCAACTATGTTTTCTTAAGGAAGTTTGACTTCTTGTCCAGCACTCTTTTCTCACGTTACCTGTCTCTTCCGATCTGCAGCTTATCCCAACATACACTAAAGTTGCCCTTCGTCAAAATCCACTATAGCGAAATTAATCGCTAGGGTCCCTACTATGTAACACAGTCCATGGGGCATCTCTGATGTGATCTCTTATGACTTCAATCTCAGTTTTTTTCTAGAAAGAATTCTGACTAGAAAAGTATCGGACAAATCAATGCCAACAATAGAATTTTCAGAGTTATATGATATGATGACGAAGAATCAACCTTTTTGTAGTGCCATGTCAGTTTTAGCAATGGCTCTTCGACTTGGAGTAAAGATTTAAGGGTGATGTCTACTAATTTAATGAGTTGATCGATCGGCGTTGCTGAGTGGTTTATGGATAGCTCACACACAATCCTAGGGTATATGAATACGGATATTTGTGTGCTCTTTGGCGAAAGATAATGTTTCCATCATTGTTGACGGAGGGTACACACTTGCAGAAATATTACTTCTTAACTTAAAATATGATTAACGTAATCCATTACTTAATATAATTCATGTTGTAAAATAATTAGTACTACCTTGTGAATGAGATAAACCAGAACACCAGACCAAGTCTACATTAAATGGTCGGATTCAGCTACTGATTTTAAACTTCATAGTTATCGAATTTAATTTATTTATTAAACTACTAGATGATATTGCAGAATATTAAACACAGCTCTCCTCTCTATATTTAGAATGGTTTTCTAAATAATAATGTTATAACTTCATCATTGTCAGTAAACTGCAAAATATTGTTTTTTGAAAGCTATTCCTAACACGAGGAGAGGAACGGGCTATTCTCTACTTTCACCTAACAATTTAATATATGAATTTGATAAATAAAAATTAGTACAAAACTTGGCAAACCACAAGACAAAATAAGTCAAAGCAGAAAATTTTTAATACCAGGAACTAAATTTAACCGGGCATCGTTTACAGCAGATTTTAAGTGAGCGTTCTTGTTCTCCATATAGGTTGCGTATTAAGTTAAAAGAAATAAATTACATGTTATATAGATAAATTAATTTAGGTATAGGAGAAGATTTCCTATGAATTATGTATTGGGCACAGTCTTTCATCCAACAATTCAATAATTAAATTAATTAATTTGGGAAAATTAAACTATCGCCGGAAGTTATATGATGGAAGTTTAATATTAGGAGGCAGATCTTACCTTACACCGTTTATTGCGTTCTGCTTTGTTTATTATGAATTCTCCAAAACTATTGGATATCATGAGTGTATGGGGGAGAGTAGTACTTAGTAATGAATTTTACTAATAAGTCCTAATTTCTCTCGTTTTAAATAAATAAACTCAATGCATTGATTAATTAAAATCATGAAACATTTTTAGAAAATTTATTTATCTTTCTACCAGTCCGTTTGAAAGAGGTGCACAAAAAAGCTAAATCGTTTTCGGGCAGGAGATTCATGCGTCCGGCGAAAATTCTCTTCTTGCATAAGATCAAGTTTGTTCGGTCGTTTTCTAGAAAAATAAAAACGCCCTCTTGAAACGCCATCAAACGGACGCGGATTGAACAACACCCAGACAACAGAAAGTTCGATCTAATCTGATTTATGAGACAATGATTGATTTCGCCGACGTCCGCGACATATTTAATCAACACGAAGGTATAAAAGCGCCCAAGAGACTAGCGTGTGGCCTGCGACTGCAAAACTAAAATGAAATGTTTAAAATTTTTCACTGACAAAACGATTTAATAACTATACAAATATATCGAAGCCCATAAAATCATTTTATTTTACCCCAATTCACTCCAAACAAGTCATATTGCCATTGAGGCGTAAGGAGCCAATGTGGATTACGGGCAAAATTATTTCGAACTTAGTCGAACAGAAGCGGCACTTAACTTTGCCGGGTTAAACCGGCTTCTCCGAAAGAGGAAGTTTCATGAGAATATAAAATAGAAATGATGACGTTATATTTTTTTCAGTTCTTGCAGGAAGGTATCGACGTCTTTCAACAAACAACGCCAAGTATTCTCAAATGGTCCCTCATCTTGCATTGGCAGGGTTTAACGTTGTTTGACTCCGATGATCTAATGAGAACTTATGTGTGAAATTGTTGGTGGCATAAGATTATGCCAAATTATTTCAGCTCGTTTGGCTCGTTGGTCCAGTAGTTTTCACCAATTCGCTGTTTTGATGCAGCATTGTTATACAGCTTCCTATTTTAGTAGTTTCTTTCCAAAAACTGCAAGCCTGTATAGCTCTCTTCCAACCAACTGTTTTTTCTCCTACTTATTTTTTTGATATTTCCAAGATCAAGGCAAATAGACACCTAAAGGACTTATCCTGCCTTGACAGAGTTCAAAATAGACTACGTAGCCTAGTGGCGGATGCCCTTTTCTCTTTCCTGCAACCTCTTCTCACAGAAGAGACGTTGCGAGCCTTTCTCTGCTTTATCGTTATTTTCATGGCAAGTGCTCATCTGAGTTTCAATCTATGCCCCCCCTCGCCAAACTTTTACGAGGAACACTCGTCTAGCTGAAAACACTATCAATAATTTTCCCCACTCTTTATCCGTGCTTAAACCTAAACGTAGATTCCATGATCAAAGCTTCTTTCTTAGAACTGCACACCCGTAGAACTCTCTTCCATTTGCCTGCTTTCCGGCTGACTATAATATGGTCGTCTTCAAGTCCAACGTAAACAAGTTCTTGATGAGCCGTTACCCTTAAGTAATCAAATTTACCAAATTTCCACTACTAACAATTATTACATCACTGTCGCATTGACGACTGTACACTTATTAACCCTTATCCTCGAGTGGCTTCTGGACCTTGAAGAGTGGTGACTCCTTTCTAAAAAGAAAAACAAAAAATAAACCCACCTCCGTTCATTGCAATAATCATATTTCATGCTTATTAGATATTAACAGGTCTTGCATAGAGCGTTTTCTATAAAAGCGATTTAGATGGGCACCTAAATGCGGAGTTGTCCAGCGAGTTGCTTATTCACATTACATTTAAAATTTTGCATATTGTTATATCCAGGGAAACAAAGAGCACGAAGAGAATTTCAAATGTAAGCGATTCGTGGAACGGCACATTGGCATACAATTTCTTCCGGTATCTGAAGAACTGTACACTGAAGTTGTGTGATTTTGGTTTTAGTCGGTCTAAGATACTTGTTTTTATAGGGCAGAAATAGAGCTATAAGTTGCCTTCAATAAGTTTTCAAACTTACTAAAGCCTGAATATCACAGTTGATGAATTTTAAAATTTCAATCTGGATGTGAGGACACATTAGAAGAACAATATACAATAAAATTCTATTTTAAACTTGACAAAAATGTACCCCAAAACGCATGGAATGCTTCAGACTGTTTCGCACCATCTTTTATGAATCAACCACCAATTTTGAAGTAACATAAGAGATTCAAGGAAAGAAGCGAGTCTGTGAGGAATGATGAGAGGTTTAGGTAGAGTAAGGAAATTAGAACACCAAAGTTGTGTGGCTAAATAAAGAATTTCTATAAAGACAATAAGTGCACAATTTAATGTTAATGTGCGAACTGTACACACAATTATTCGCGAGGAACTGAAGATGCAGATGATTTGCGTGTGAGTTTGTCCCAAGGGTGCACAGAGAAAGTCAGAAATAAAGACGTTGTCATGGGCATCAAGACAATTCCCCATTCTCCCTATAGTCAAGATCTCGCTGCTTGTGAAATTTTGTTATTCCCTAAGTTCAAGGAAAACCTTAAAGACTGCCGTTATGAGACAATTGAGGAAACGGAAGAGGCTGTGACGAAGGTCATTGAAACGACCCCACAAGAGGATTCCATAGGATCTCCCAGTTCTTGGAACGGTACAACTAATGCATTTCAGTCGGAGGAGATTACTTCGAAGAGGACTAGCGTTTCATGTGTGTACTATCAATAACAGTGGTCACACGAAAAAAGGCTGGAAACTTATTCAAAGCACCTCTTAGTCCATCGAGGCACATTCAGTTGGGGTCCATGTAAAATAAGCACATGCAATATTGCGACGACAAAGACTTGAAGCTTGGTAGACAATCCTACTATGTTAAAGACTCCCGCTTGGGCCCTCTACAAGGAGGGCAGAGTTATGGTTGGTAGACTACCCCAGATCTAGCAACAATATTGGATGGATGAGCGAATTATGACTTTGTGGGGATATGAAATACCCACGGACGTGATAGGTTTTCTAACCCAGTAGAGAAGGCCTACTTTCTTTGCAGCACACTTGGCAGTATCTTTCTTGTTTTACCTGTGAGTTTAAGCTCAAGAAGTTTGAATGGCGAACTTTCGAGAAAGGTGCTCTGAGTGACACTCAGTTGCTACCGTTGGCGATTGTAGATTTGACATCTAGTGTTCGAGTCTTGTCGGTGTTTTTGCGTGCTTATTACTAAAAGCATTCGGAAAGTTATGAATTCATCACTCAGGATATTACATTGCATATGGTTAGACATAAATCTGTAACTTCGACTAAATTCAACTCAATTCTCCCGCCTTGCCTCACACGACATGTTTAAGTAAATCGGTAAACTGTTTTTTTTTTTGTTGTTCAGTGTTTTATTGGTCTATAATACACTGGGTAAAAACTATTACATGTGACTTTATAATAATAAATGAGAAATAAATGAAAATACCATATACAAGCTTATTTTACAACCGGAAATTCGGACGACTAACTAGTATATATATATATATATATATATATATATATATATATATATATATATATATATATTAGTGGCCTGACGAGGCCAAAGGAGAGAAAACCGAGGCAGTCAAACGGACGTTGCCGGTGTGACACTATATATACAAATGTAGGCAAATTTAGGCATATTTTATTGGTTAAAAATATTCCTTTTTAGCAATTGTCGTGAAATTTTTACCATAGAATAAGATTATAATCTTCAAAAAGCCTTAACATTTTTATGTAGTTTTATCCAATAGATGCAAAAAAAAAAAATGAACATTTTAATAATCAATTTGGCTACGAGTATATATATATATATATATATATATATATATATATTATTTAATTGGAATTCATTATTGAGTTGATTATTAATTATTAATTTTTATTTATTGCAGATTATTATCCTCATCTTTTCTTTTCTTCTTTTCTTCTACGACGTTTCGGACAACTATTCCTCTGGCCTTCGTCAGGTGGTAACAGCGACGGGATAGAAACCCTGAATCTCCTGACTGCATTTACTGCAATTACTGCCTTCAGTAGTTGTTGTTGTTGCCTCACCAAGTTTTGGCCAAGTAAACCTCTGGCCGGCTTTGGGTAGGATTGAAACCGCTATCTTCAGAAAATACTCACATAAAACCGTAGAGATTCAACGTCTATATAAAGTGCGCCACGGGCACCGTGGCGCAGTTGATTAATGCGTACAGAAATATGTCGATAAGCTGAAATATAAAATGCTCGTTTAAATTGACGATATATTTTTATTAGTTTTGCGTATGCATGAATTCAAAAGTAGCCTTTAGTGATTTAATTTAGTGTATTTTTTTTATCTATGTTTGTAGCTATAACGCAAGGTGTAGGTGACTGTGACGCTAAATGTTTTGGTTTGGATTTTAACTGATGCCAGGTTAATCTTTTATTTAAATTTTTTAAATCAGCAGTATATAATAGGTACATATATATATAATATATATATATATATATATATATATATATATATATATATATAGCAATTAAGCTACTAATAATTATCATATATATTTTAATACTTACTACTTATCTTTTTACACATATTGAGTACTGTTGAAATAAATACTGAAAATCCATATATATATATATATATATATATATATATATATATATAGTGAGTTATAAAATATATATGGCGATTAATCTACACTAAATATTCCGGGTTTCATCCACTCTAGGACTCTTCAGGCTTATCAGCCTAAAAAAAATATATGGCGATTAAGCTACACTGAATATTCCTCTTATCAGCCTAAAAAATATATATGGCGATTAAGCTACACTGAATATTCCTCTTATCAGCCTATAAAATATATATCGCGATTAAGCTACACTGAATATTCCGCTTATCAGCCTATAAAATATATATGGCGATTAAGCTACACTGGATATTCCGCTTATCAGCCTATAAAATATATATGGCGATTAAGCTACACTGAATATTCCGCTTATCAGCCTAAAAAATATATATGGAGATTAAGCTACACTGAATATTCCTCTTATCAGCCTATAAAATATATATGGCGATTAAGCTACACTGAATATTCCTCTTATCAGCCTAAAAAATATATATCGCGATTAAGCTACACTGAATATTCCTCTTATCAGCCTAAAAAATATATATGGCGATTAAGCTACACTGAATATTCCGCTTATCAGCCTAAAAAATATATATGGCGATTAAGCTACACTGAATATTCCTCTTATCAGCCTAAAAAATATATATGGCGATTAAGCTACACTGAATATTCCTCTTATCAGCCTATAAAATATATATCGCGATTAAGCTACACTGAATATTCCTCTTATCAGCCTAAAAAATATATATCGCGATTAAGCTACACTGAATATTCCGCTTATCAGCCTATAAAATATATATGGCGATTAAGCTACACTGAATATTCCGCGTTTCGTCCACTCTAGGGTGATAAGCCTGAAGAGTCCTAGAGTGGATTAAACGCTAAATATTCAGTGTAGCTTAATCGCCATATATATTTTATAACTCACTAACAAGCTCTACCTATGTATTGAGCACTTTTGAAGTAAATACTTAAAGTTTACGCATAAATTTATATTTTCGTATATAAATTTTATGTCAGTAAATTAAGTATATATATGTGTGTATATATATATATATATATATATATATATATATATATATATATATAACATCCATTTCCATGCATGTCTAGTTATTTTGTTAATTTGTGAGATTGCCCTAATAGATTTTTTCACAAAATCGAAAGACAATATAAGCATCAGGATCCAACGAGAAAATGAGAGAGAGAGAGAGAGAGAAAGAGAGAGAGAGTGAAAGAGAGAGAGAGACAGAGAGTGGGGAAAGGAGAAAATAGAAAAGAGAAGGAGAGAGTCGAAAGACCGAGGTATGGATTGAGCGTGTGAAGAGAAGGAAAAGAACTATAGCGTTGGTAAGAGACAAAATAGTATGTAGAAAGAGAGATATTACCGAAATAAGATGAAAGAAAGAAAATAGTCATTTCCTTATGAGTTTATGCTTTGCTTTTCCAGAATTGATAACATTATCCAGACTTTATATTTTTGTTGGTGCGACTGAACCATGCTTGTCTCGTCCTGTGTTCTTTGTGGCGCTGCTGTGTCAAAAGAGTTGTGGCTTCATGGCTTGACGGAAAAAATAGCATTGGCGATTATTTAATTGCAGAACACTAAAAGATTTTCAGAAAAAAAAAAATCATTTTTAAATAGTATTATGATCTTGAAAAAATCATTAGAGAGAATAAAAAAACGCCTGCAGCTAATTTGGAAAAAAAATCATATAAATTAAAAAAAAAAATTGATGAGATTTTTAATTGTTTGTTTTCATGTCGAAAATGGTATTTGTGAACGATATGTTTAATATTGTCTAAGAATGATCATCTGGCGGATTACTTTTTAATAGGATTTACGTTGTTAGCACTTTTTGATTGGATTCCCTCACGCCAGGGAAGATGTGATACAAAACCAAAATATGAAAGAATAATCTGGCTCGACAAATATAGTCATGTATAGACGC
The DNA here is from genome assembly GCF_053919585.1 of Euprymna scolopes. Classification (NCBI taxonomy): domain Eukaryota; kingdom Metazoa; phylum Mollusca; class Cephalopoda; order Sepiida; family Sepiolidae; genus Euprymna; species Euprymna scolopes. Next base: position 66,602,358 of record NC_136492.1, read on the forward strand.
GCCGGAATTTCCTCACAGATAATGAACATATATATTCCTCCGTGTTTATAAGACAGTAACGTTAAAGGCAAAAAAGTGAAATCGATTGACTTTGTATTAAAAAATGACTGTTTGAGAACCATGGTCGACAGTAACTTTCTGGATCGCTGAAAAATAACTGAAATTAAAGAATCCTTTGGATTTCAAAATGATATAAAAGTTATTAAAAAAAAAAAGAAGGAAAATGTGCAGAGTTTGAAACGTAACCAGAAGAGATATCAAAAGAAATATCTGTAACGTTGCACACGTTTACACACATAGACTCAACAGGTTGTAGCAGTGCAGTTGGCGAGGAACATAGGGCAAATAATTACTCGACTCCATTTTCGTAACAACGACATTTATTCCGGGTACTTTCACGAATAAAACGTGATTGTACTTCTTCTCTCTGACATCAATTCTCTCGAACGTCGTTCTAAACGTTCTCTTGAACGTGTTTTTCTGTCTGTGCACACGTTCTACTTCATAATCTATTTCTTTCTCCCTACCGTGACATCATTTCGCACAGAGCTCGGCATTTGAATATGCGCGTCCGCGTTCTGTTGCATGTATCCAATAAAGAATTTCCTAATAAAAGAACTTGCGTAAATTCCAAAAACGTTGGACTGACCAGATCCACATCGACTTTACTAACGATGGCAACATTAGCAACTCGTCAAACACTATGAACCGTTTGCACATTCGAAAGTTTATGATTACACTTTGAGATGAGAATTCGTATTATTTTGATTATTCTAACCAATGTTTGAGATGAGAATTCGTATTATTTTGATTATTCTAACCAATGTTTGAGATGAGAATTCGTATTATTTTGATTATTTTAACCAATGTTTGAGATGAGAATTCGTATTATTTTGATTATTCTAACCAATGTTTAGATCTTGCACCTAATTTTTCGCAACTTTTCCAACGATGCAACCTCTGACCTTCTTTAAGTGCAACTACTCGAACTTGGGAATCATTCTGTCGAAGTCGGGAATTTGCAAGGAATTTCGAACGGAACATTTTATTTAATCCACGAAGGTAGCATGCTCTTATTCCGTCAGCCATTACCGAGTAGAATTCCTTCACAATTTTATTCGAAGTATCGCCCGCAAAAAACAATTTCACCTTCAGCCTCTTGAAGAATGTCACATACAACTGAACAGGTATGTTATCCACCACGGATCCTTGCGAAAAATAACACTCAAGATGAGACCAGTATTCCGAATAATTCAAATAATACGAATTGGCGATCCTCATCTAAAAAAAAAATCTAAACATAAAATGAAATCATTATGCACCCAGAAAGTAGGCAAAAGTTCTTTGAGAATCATGGAGATGTAAGCTCGCAATGAGAGAAGGTAATGTTTGCGAGAGTACACTTACTAGAACATAGCTGAACCATACTTAACCCTAAATAAGTGAGTCTGAAACCGTAACGACAGACCCTGATATGTCAGGTTAAATGTGGATGCTAGACCCGGCGAGTAGAACACCATTGTCTTGGAGTGAATGTGCTACTCCCATAAATTAATGTTAATCGACACGGCATACGGCATAATCACGTTGGCACACCGGTTCCCGTCAGATCACCGAAGTTAAGCAACGTTGAGCCTGGTCATTACTAAAATGGGTGAACAATTTGGGAAGTTCAGGTGCTGTATGTAGGAGGACGTCGACACCTCCCTGCAAAAAGTTGCAAAAACCTAACGTCATCATCTCCCCTAACGGGGATATACATGCGATTGGGGACCGCTTATGAATTTCATACTCCCATGAAACTTCCTCCTTCGGAGGAAGCCGGTTAACCCCTAAATAGGGTTGGTGCACACAATCGACACGGCCAGAAGGAATTAAAGTCGAAAAGAAAGAGATCGGACTGATGACAACTCAGACAGACTGGATAAAACCGTTTACTCCTTAATCAAAAATGTCTAAATATCCAAGGCCAACGAGGGTCGTCATTTTGGCTTCTACTCTCATCAGAACGAAACAAAAATCATTCCTAATCAAAATATCAACAACAATGGCAAGACTGTTTATTGTATTCAAAACAATATGAGATAACAAAATAAGAATAGGAGATTTTATCTTTCACTTATCAGATTCACCACCCTGGTTAAAATGAAACGGACAGTGTCAGGTGTTGTTACATTGTGAGATGGGAGTGCAACGATAGCGTGACTCGGAAGGATCATATGTTACTGTGACGTCACACGTTCGAAGATTGAAACAGTATATCTCTCTTTGTTAGCTGGCGTTTGATTTCGACATGACAAAACGTGTCAATCGGTATCCCATGGCCAAAAAAAAAAAAAAAAAAAACCCACCCAATGACGGTTGAAATGTGTATACAAAAACACGATAATACATTTCATGTCCATACGGACGTTATCACCTTTCACTCATCCATAATATAAATATCATCTGTCTGTTTAAATGTATGTATGTATGTATGTATGCATGTATATATATATATGTATGCATGTATGCGTGTATGCATATCTCCCTAAAACTTTCGACAGCGGCGACGGATTTTTACAGGATCGGTATTGTTTTAAAGCTCGACCCTTCGGACGACAAATATCAAAAAATTGACTAAAAACATTAATTCCTTCACTCTCAACAGGGCACATTTCTACAGGGGTCGCTTTTTTGCTGATATTGTCGAAAGTCATGGCCCATTTTGGATAGACTATCCTTAATTTAAATCTTCGCCACTTACTGTTTGACGATGGACGCAACAGCGAAACGTCAATTTCTTTTCAAGTTCTTTTCCTCTTTCGCTGTATGGGTTCGAGCCTGCCTGCCTACTACCACTTCTTTTTATTCATTTTTTTTTTCTTAGCACACACCTCCAACACCCAGGCAACGCAGGGCACCCAGGCTAAGAATATATAAAATGAGATAATTCGATCAGCTAAGATTAGTGATTAATCTGATATTGCTGATGTAAAAAAATCCGACTTTAGCCATTTTAAAATACATCCTAAATCAAATCCATGAGGAGTACCAGAAATATGTTTAAAATAGATTCTATATATAAACTTTCCCATTGATAAAACCAGTGCAATTTTAAATAAATACATTTCAAAGAAGTGACATTCGTTTTATTGTTTCGACGATTATTTTAGGGTCGTTAATTTCGTATGAATCAGATATCTCTATGGTTTACATTACTTTCCATGATAACTTTCTCGTTAAAATCCATTGCGGAAAGATATCGAACACTAATAGGAAAGACGAGATGAAGATTGCCACCATCTTGAGTGAAAATGTTTTTGTGGAATAAACTAGATTCAAACACGGCGCACAAAGCTTGTCAGTCCTTAACCAATGGGCTACAGTAAACATCGCTCTAATTTTACGGTAATAAGATAAAGAATATTCAATGTGAAAAAAAAATTAAAATTGTTATAATTTTGAATAAATTTTATTTATCAACTGAATATTTATTTGACAATGGCAGTTTCTAAGGGCCTTTTTGTTTTATAGTATTAACTATTTGTAAACCTGTATTATTTCCCTATAAATGTTATGATTGAGAGAAATTATAATAACGATAGAAAAAATAACATTGTACTTCTTGTTTGAAAGTCAGTTTCAATAAAATTCTGTGATCTTTTCTACGGTTTTTCTGATCAACTTAAACAGTTTGTCGGACATGTCCGTCTCCGTAACACGCCTTCCCCCCGTTCCTTTTATACGTCTGGCATAATCTCATTTGCGTATAAACGACGAGAGCCTGCGTTACCCATTCGTGATCGTCAAGTACAAAAACGAATTACCTGAATTGATTTTTTTAATAAAATGATTTTAAATAAAGCTGTAGCGTTGTTTTCTTTACGGCGACAATTTTATCGTTTTACCCCGAATTGCACAATTTATGAAATTATAAAAGACTGTATCATATCTAATTCTTCTTTAGATTCCTCGGTCAAATATTATGTCGGTGCAAACGTTTCTGCCGATTTAATGTTAATTTTGAAAATGAAAAACGATATGTTGTTGAAAATCGTTATTCATAACAACCTTTGTCTCTATAACTTGATTCCATCTTTCAACGAGCTCATAAATGCCCCGCTTTTAAAATTCTTTAGGCTTTTCTATAAAATAAGAATCTAACTTATGTTGAATATTTTCTCGTGATGTTATCCTAGGAGCATTTAAATGGTTTTGCATTCCCCCAAAAAGCGAGAATTCGACAGATTCAGAACAGAAGAATATTCAAGATGGGGCAAGATTTCTCAACAAAATTGAATTGTTCTCGTCTTGGGGAGGCACCATGTTTTGACAAGCTTTTGGGCTTGATCTTTACTCCTGATCTGAAATGCTACACGTACATCAAATCCGTTGCCAAGATCGCTGGAAAATGACAGGATGCTTCTATCGTCCGTGTAGATATCTCACTGCTGATGCAATTCTCTACCTATATAAGAGCCAGGCACGTCCAAGGATGAAGTATTATTTCCACATCTGGGCGGGAGCTGCTAGAAGCAGCTTATCCTGCATTGACAGGGTTCAAAACAGACTTCATAGCCTAATGGGGGATGCCCTTTTCTCTTCCCTGCATCCTCTTTCCCACAGAAGAGACTTTGCGAGCCTGTCTCTGCTTTATCGTTATTTTCATGGCAAGTGCTTGTCTGAGCTCCAGTCTATGGTACCCCCCGCCAAACTTTCACGAAAAACACTCGTCTAGTTGAAACCACTATCAATAATTTCCCTCACTCTTTATCTGTGCCTAAACCTAAACGTAGATTCTATGAACAAAGCTTCTTTCTTAGAAATACACGCTTATGTAACTCTTCTCCGTTTGCCGGTTTTCCAGCTGACTACAATTTAATCGCTTTCAAGTCTAACGAAAACAAATTCTTGTTGAACCGTCCACTTAAATAATCCAATTTACCAAATTTCCATTACTAACGATTACTACGATATTATCCCAATGTCTACTGTAACACATTAACCCTTATTCTCGAGTTGCTTCCAGGCCTTGATAAGTGGTGATTCCTTTTTAGAAAATTAAAAAGTAAAAGAAACTTTTATGCATAAAACAACAAATTTCGATGAAAGATATTGATGAGTTTCCACAGTCGCTTTGCTGAATAAACGCTGTCAATTTGTAAATGCTATTACCGAAGTATATCGACTAGAAATCGTCTGGGACATTTCTTTTATAATCGGGCTTATATAATATGATATGATACTAGCTTGGGTGCCCGACGTTTCCCAGTTCTTTGTAGGTGTGTATTGAACAAGAAAAAAGTGGTAGTAGGCAGGCAGGCTCGAATTTGTATCACGAAGGAGGAAAAGAAAGTGAAAAAAAAGCGCCAAAAACTTTACGCGTTAGCTGTTGCGCCCATCGCCAAACCGGAAGTGAAGTAGGTTTAAATTAAGGCAAGACAGTCGAAAAGAGGCCATGACTTTCGGTGAAAAAAAAAACGACCCCTCCCTGTAGAAAAGTGTCCACTTTAGGGTGAAGGAATTAGTGTTTCTGCCAATTGTTCGTTATTTGTCGTCCGAAGGGCCGAGCTTCAAAATGATACAAATCTCATGAAAATCCGCCGTCTCTCTCAAATGTTTTAGGCAGACATAAAACTATATATACATACACACATACATACATACATACATACATGCATACATTTAAACAGACAGGTGAGATTTATATTATAGATGACAATGGTTATTTGAAAGCAAAACGTAACATAACTAGACCCAGAAAACTAGACAATTTAACATATTTATACTTTAATATACCTTATACAAGAGGAAACATTACGCAAGAACAGGCATGTAAAATTCATCTTATATTGTGTAAAAAAAAGAAAATGGCAACGATGTTTACGTCTTATGAATTCAACTTCTAGGAATAGTGTGATCAATATGAATGAAGATCAGTAACTGATATATATATATATATATATATATATATATAGTAATTTATAAAATATATATGGCGATTAAGCTACACTGAATATTCCGCGTTTCATCCACTCTAGGACTTGCGCATAAGCCTGAAGAGTCCAAGAGTGGATGAAACGCGGAATATTCAGTGTAACTTAAACGCCATATATATTTTATAAATTACTAACTAGCTCTACCTACGTATTGAGCACTTTTAAAGTAAATACTTAAAGTTTACGCATAAATCTATACTTTCGTATATTAATTTTATGTGAGTAAATTAAGTAGTTATATATATATATATATATATATATATATATATATATATATATATATACATATATACATGGGAGTAGGAGGATAGTGAGAGGTGATTGCCAACCTATATAGTCAGATTCGGTCATTCACTCCAGGAAGTCTAATTTTTGTCATCAAGGAGGCCAGACAATTATTTCTTTACTACATCCTAAATTAAGTAGTTTTTGTGACCAGACCCTGTGGGACGCGTCTCTTAAAAAACTTTACTGTTTTTTTTACAATTCCGATCGTTGCCGGCATTCTTTGGAGTATCGCCCTTTAATCCTTTCTTTTCTGATAATATTCGCATCTTTTCTTCACGCGTTTAGCTTGAATATATCAAATAAAACTTCGAATTAACGAAATGATAGGTAAGGAAAAAATTATATTATATTCGCATCTGTCCTCTACATTTTTTTGTTTTGAGAATACCCAATACAACTCTAAACATTACGCCAGGACAGATACGTGAAGTACATCTTATATTCGCATCTCTCTTCTATTTATATAGCTTTAACATGTCTAAATCCACTCTGAACATTACAAAAGAACAGACAAGTAAAATGAATTCTATATTCGATAATTTCCTCTACATGTTTAGGTTAAACATGTTCCATAATACTCTGAACATTAAGAAAGGACAGGCAAGTAAAATTCCCCCTATATTTACATCTCTCCTCTATGTGTTTAGCTTTAAATACCAAACACAACGTTAAACATTACCAAAGTACAGACAAGAAAAATTCACCCTATATTTACATCTCTCCTCTATGTGTTTAGCTTGAACATACCAAATACAACGCTAAACATTACCAAAGTACAGACAAGTAAAATTCACCCTATATTTACATCTCTCCTCTATGTGTTTAGCTTAACATTACCAAATACAACGCTAAACATTACCAAAGTACAGACAAGTAAAATTCACCCTATATTTACATCTCTCCTCTATGTGTTTAGCTTGAACATTACCAAACACAACGCTAAACATTATCAAAGTACAGACAAGTAAAATTCACCCTATATTTACATCTCTCCTCTATGTGTTTAGCTTTAACATACCAAACACCACGTTAAACATTACCAAAGTACAGACAAGTAAAATTCACCCTATATTTACATCTCTCCTCTATGTGTTTAGCTTGAACATTACCAAACACAACGCTAAACATTATCAAAGTACAGACAAGTAAAATTCACCCTATATTTACATCTCTCCTCTATGTGTTTAGCTTGAACATACCAAACACCACGTTAAACATTACCAAAGTACAGACAAGTAAAATTCACCCTATATTTACATCTCTCCTCTATGTGTTTAGCTTGAACATTACCAAACACAACGCTAAACATTATCAAAGTACAGACAAGTAAAATTCACCCTATATTTACATCTCTCCTCTATGTGTTTAGCTTGAACATTACCAAACACAACGCTAAACATTATCAAAGTACAGACAAGTAAAATTACACCCTATATTTACATCTCTCCTCTATGTGTTTAGCTTGAACATACCAAACACAACGCTAAAAATTACCAAAGTGCAGACAAGTAAAATTCAGCCTATATTTACATCTCTCCTCTATGTGTTTAGCTTGAACATTACCAAACGCAACGCTAACCATTACCAAAGTACAGACAAGTAAAATTCACCCTATATTTACATCTCTCCTCTATGTGTTTAGCTTTAACATACCAAACACAACGCTAAACATTACCAAAGTACAGACAAGTAAAATTAACCCTATATTTACATCTCTCCTCTATGTGTTTAGCTTGCACCATACCAAACACAACGCTAAATATTACCAAAGTACAGACAAGTAAAATTCACCCTATATTTACATCTCTCCTCTATGTGCTTAGCTTTAACATACCAAACACAACGCTAAACATTACCAAAGTACAGACAAGTAAAATTCACCCTATATTTACATCTCTCCTCTATGTGTTTAGCTTGCACATACCAAACACAACTCTAAACATTATCAAAGTACAGACAAGTAAAATTCACCCTATATTTACATCTCTCCTCTATGTGTTTAGCTTTAACATACCAAACACAACGCTAAACATTACCAAAGTACAGACAAGTAAAATTCACCCTATATTTACATCTCTCCTCTATGTGTTTAGCTTGAACATTACCAAACACAACGCTAAACATTACCAAAGTACAGACAAGTAAAATTCACCCTATATTTACATCTCTCCTCTATGTGTTTAGCTTTAACATACCAAACACAACGCTAAACATTACCAAAGTACAGACACGTAAAATTCACCCTATATTTACATCTCTCCTCTATGTGTTTAGCTTGAACATACCAAACACAACGCTAAACATTACCAAAGTACAGACAAGTAAAATTAATTCCATATTTGCATATTTCCGCTAGGTGTTTAATTTGAACATGCCTAATACTACGTTGAACATTAAAAAAACACCTACAAGTAATAGTCATATTATCTTCGCGTCTTTTCTTCATATTTCTAGTTTTAAACTTAAACCGATAAATTTGAAAGATGTCTTATACCAAGATCGTATTGGAGATACGCCTTCGACAATCAGTCTGGTAGTGATTTCTGGGTGACCGATGAATAGTTTTTTTCAATCTCAGGGCGTCCACGTTTCGGAAAGGGTTACATTATTGCTAATAGCCTGAAACATCCTTACCAGGAAATGCCGACTGAACTGCTCGATCATATTTTGAAGATCGGCGCACTAGTACAATTAAGCTGGATTTTCCAAACCCACCTGTGTTTGGCAAACCTCTTGACGAGATGGTAAATAAAATACATGGAACTAAAGTCTTGACGCAACGATCCATTTAGTTAGTGTCGTTTTTTTTAAAGAAGAAGTCCATCTGTGCATCCCTCTAGAAACCCACTTAAAGTGAATAGCGTAAGTTCACATAAACTGGTTTCAAAGGCAGAAAAGCAAATGCAAACTACAAAACTCATCTGTATATTATACTCAATGGGATCGCCGTAATGACAAACGTTATTCTTTCAGTATGAACGTGATTTCAAGAATCATTACTTTTTATTCACCCATTTGCTTCAATGTAACTTCTATAATAAAATTGGCTTTATTAAAACTGACCATATTGAACTTTCACATCACTAACCTCAGATTTGTCAAAAGATTTAACGGCAAATCTTTGACACAATCGATAATATTGATCCACATCGAAAGTCAAACCATTTTCGAGTAAAGTACTTAAGATATAAATGTATTTTCATAAAAAGCTTTTAGTGGTTTGGTTTTTTAATTAGTTTTCGGTGAAAAAAGAAGCGCTTTTAGAAACCCCTACCGCATATGTTCATTATTTGTTTTATTATCTTGTCACTCTTACCTTTGAGTTTGATTGTCTCCACTCTTGTAGTGTCTGTAATGCATCCCTAAACACTGTGCGCTAGAAATTGGAGTTTATAAAAAGAGATAAGAAAACTATTGAGGTAAACCATGGCAAGCAGATCTGACGTGATAACAACGTGCCAAGAATCGGAAAAGTCTAACAAATCGCACAACAAAGTTCACTCTACACGGTTTGTAACAAGAAATGCGACAAGTCGCACAACAAAGTTCCTTATACGCAGGTTAAACACTTCTGCCTACTCCGCCAACGACCTGCTTTTATGGTGCCCGTGCACATATCAAAAGCGAGAACTATTCAAGACCGTGGACATTAAGATACCACGGTCGCCATTTTGAATCTTTTCGTTTTTCTTTCTCAGCCCGCACAATATCATCGAGCACGTTTTTGCGGTAAGCCTTCTCTATTTTCCCCACACATGTATACAAAAATATTCTTCACAGAAGTTTTTCACCTTATTCTAGAGGAGGAAGAATAATAGAAATTTCTATTAGAAAAGCAAAGCTTACATTTTCTTCTACGGGTAAACATACTGCATCAGAAGCAAGGAAATCGCCAGTTACATTTAGAGGATTAGCTGATAAAATCTTTCTTTTTTATCTGAATCGCAAGAGTAGGTACGATCCGGTTTAAGGAAGCTACTATCGAAAGCACCGTAACACCCAAACTAATAACTTATTTTCTTTATTAAGTTATTATTATGTTAAAAAATCCGAAAAAAGAATAAAAGTGAAAATGACGTCACTGTATTCTAATATATATATATATATATATATATATATATATATATATATATATATATATATGTATGTATGTATATATATATATATATATATATATATATATATATATATATATATAATCACCACATATCAAGCCCAAAAACAACTCGTAGGTAAAATTTATTAAATATCAGTTGGCCAGTAAGACAACACAGTGATTACCTATATATATATATATATATATATATATATATATATATATATATATATATATATATATATATATATATATATATGTGTGTGTGTGTGTATATTAGACATTAAGACGATATATATATATATATATATATATATATATATATATATATATATAAATACCCGTTCACATACACTTTTTCATGATAAAGCTAGAACTCAGAATAAGATGGAATCGAGCAATTGCTTCGACAACGGACAACGCCAGACCCAAAGTGGGTTTCGACGTATTGCATCATCGGTGACGTACTTCAACATAGGCGCGAACCCAGGTCATCGCACGTATGAAGTGGGCAGTACTGACCACCTTACCATATGGGCTCTAGAATGTAGAACTAGATAAAATATAAATTGAAATAGAGGCATAGCCAATAGATTGCGCTGTAGCCCATCTAATTCTGGGTTCTAGATTTATCATAAAAAGTGTATGTGAACGGGTATATATATATATATATATATATATATATATATATATATATATATAAGATTGATATGTAGTTTGTGTGGGATAGATATGTAGTAGAGATTTAGAAGGCTATCACAATGCGAGGAATGAAATATAGTCGTTGTTGGTAAAAGAAGACGAGAACGAGTGGCGATTTACAGATCAACAAGTACATACATATATATATATATATATATATATATATATATATATATATATATATATATTCAGTTGTATTAGATAAAAATGTCTTACTTGTACTGTCTGCGGCAGTATCCATTATTAATTTCGGGAAAAATTCCCTTTTTTAAATGGTGCACGTAACAGATCGATTCAAAGCATGCTAGATGATGGAGCGGAAGTTGGATAGATGTGTGGGGCCTTGGAGCAAATGTGAGGAGGGGAGGATTTATGCATGGTCTGATTAGGTAATTAGCATGTTTATATTTTTATTTATTTTAATTTGTTTATTTGTTTTAGTTTATAACATGTTGCTTAAGCGTGAGCTTTTTTTTAAATTTTGTATGTTCTCTATTTTGTTGTCTTTATTATTATTATTATTATTATTATTATTATTTATTTATTTATTTATTTTCTGCTTATATGTGGGATGCCTTGGTTTATCTAGGTCGCGTAAGTCGCTAGTAGGCTGCGTCCGGTTAGCTTTTGAAGGATAAAAGTAGAGGTGGGATTTGAGAGAGGAGGGGAGGTGGAGTACGGGGCGGTGCGCTCCCAGTCGGCTGCTGGGTGTTTAGGCTAGTGTTGCCAGGAGTAGGAAGATAGGTGGGAAGGGGGAACTGGGATGACATTCCTTGGGAGTTGTTAATTTATTTATTTCCATAGAAGAAATAAAGGGTTTAATTTTAATTGGTTTATGTTACTTCAGTTAGCTATTTTTAAAAATTATTTTTTGTTTTCAATATTGACAGTGGTTTTTTACTTATTTATTAAATTTCTTTTAGTCATATATATTTTTTATATATATAATTTATATGGGAGGGGGCTTGTAGTAAGGTCCTATCTGGACTCTGGGTGTGGGTGTGAGCGGTGTGCAGTGGTGTACCTGTTCTAAGTGGTTATGATTGAAATGGTAAGTCTTTGGTGGGAGCCGTATGTAAAGTTATATAATGAATGAAGATCCGAGCTCCAGTCTGTTGTTGAGTTCTGACCGTAATTTGGATATTAGTAATGATTCTTTTATGCAAAGATTCCCAATATTGCCTTCTGTGGTTAAAATATAGATTTTAATAGATGTATTAGTGTTTCTGCAGGTGTTTAAGTGTTTGCGGAATGATAATGCTTGTGTATGTGTGTGTTCCTTGATTCTTATGTGTGCTGCCCACGTAGAGTTTTCCGCAGGCAGAGCATTCTATTCTGTATACTACGTGTGTGCGGTGGCAGATGATTGCGGGGTATACGGGGCAATTTGCCAATATGCATGGTGGTGGGTCCTCGTTGTGCCTGCGTTTAGAGAGCTTCTGTCTAAGGGATGTCCCAGAGTGGGCTAGTTGCATATTGATACCCTCTCTTCTGATAGCCCTGCGGATAGCCGTTGCGATCTTGTCGCTGAGATGGGGCATTTTAAGGAAGCAAGTATTGGTGGGGAAGCTTCTTACACGTTTTCTCGTGTTCCAGAGGTGTTTAATGACAGTGCTAGGGTATCCGTTTGTCGCTAGGACCAGGTGGAATTGTTTTGTGCATTCTGTCTTGTCTTTTGGCTTGCTGCACTTGACAAGACAGAATGCACAAATCAATTCCAAGCATATCCGATAATGGCCTTAGTAGGGAGGGCCAACTTGTAGTGTACATATAACCTGGGCATGACTATGAAAAAAAAAACCCAATAAACAAAAGACCTAGACGAGAAACGGAATAATTACTGACAGATGCACAGAACAAGGGGATTAGAACGAAATATATCAAAGCTAATAAATAAATAAATAAATAAATAAAAAAATAAAAAATAAAAAAAGAAGAAAGAAATGCAGACGCCGTGGAGAACGAAACGAGACAGTAAACAATATAATAATAAATACACACATCTGCGTTGAAAGGGCGGTCAACTTGGAAATATCCAATCGGTTTCACTTTAATTGTGCAAATAAATGGTACACACACAAAGTGTAGAAACAGTATTGGAAAATGATGATCAGAAAACCCTCTAGAATAAAGCAGACAAATTAAGCCAAGCAAAGTGTTATGCAATGATAATATAGAATAAGTGAGGAAAATATATTTAGTCGTCCCAGCTTAGCGTGAAGACCGTGGCGTCAGAAAAGAAAGACGAATTGAATGCATGGGACTTCTACAGGATTATAATATGAATATGTGAACAGTCTCGAAAAAAACACAAGGAAAAATTTGATTAAAATGATAGACTCGTATCCTACAACGGACGGTAGTGATAAAATAGAAGGAATAAGAGAATTTTTCGTACGAGGAAACAAACGCACGAAGCCGATGAACGCTAACCAGGTAAATAGAAATAAAATAACATAAAAACAAAACAAAACAGACGATTTCAAAGAAATTGCCGTTTGTAAAAATTGTACCAACTGACAGTTATCATCCTGAGAGGCGAAGAAGAAGTAAGACAACATACACGCATGTAGTGACACCTGATACGATATAAAATGCTAGTGAAGGGTCGAGAAGGATAGAAAAATTGAGGAAAGACAGCACCAAACAGGCCTCCCCTGAAAGGGCACGATACTACTAGAAGTTGGATAATGCTTTTAAAAATTTAAATGCGTAAGCAAATCAATGGCAGTTAACGAAAAAAAGAAAGTAACTGGCATGTGAAAATTCTTGTGGATCAGAAACAACAACAAAAATGATAATACTAAGAATATTAGAAGAATTTTGAAGTTTACAGAAGACAAAATAATGCAAAGTTGTGATGATATACTCAAACTGACGCAACTTAACATATAATGGCAATGTAGTTTCACTTGTATTGATCTAATTCATGTATATATATATATATATATATATATATATATATATATATATCCACATGAAGCTCTCTTCAGCCAATACTCGTCTGAGATGAATATTTGCTGAATATAGCTTGATATTGATATCTAAAACGATCCTAATTATCGGGCTTGAAACCGACGGTACCAATGACTTGTCTCATCTAACAGCTTTCGGTAAACAAAATACTATATATATATATATATATATATATATATATATATATATATATATATATATAAATGTTTTTATATAAACAATATTTTATATGTAAGATGTTCTTACTCGCGTCAAAAATTCAAGTGGTTTTGTCCGTTATACTATTTTTCGGAATGTCTTCCCTTCATAACGGGTGCGTTCGACTTTCGACCGTGCAGGACAGTTTTATTGTACATGGACCAGGTTCGATACACTTTGAAAGTAGTTTATCTGTTACAGATGCACTATTGTTACTGAATATTATTTTCAGTTTTTTTTTATATTTCTTTAATTGTTGTTTTTTTTTGTTCTGTGGTTCTCTTTGGCTTGTTGTGCGTTTTCATTTTCTTTTTTCTTATATTATTTCTGTTATTATCGGGCGTGTTTTGATATTCGATATTATTTATAGTTTTAATTTATTAATGTTTTTAGCTCATTTTTAATCGTTTATTCATTTATTTATTGTGTTTAAATTTCATTCTTTCGCGTAGTTCTGTCTGATTTTTCTAAAGTTCTTTTTCGGTGATTTGGCATTTTAATAATTAATAGGAGGTTATTATTTATATATTTCTTCTTAGATAGTTATAGATTAAAAAAAATAATGGGAAATAACAGTTTTTGCTTTTATCGTTTTTGAGTAAAAGGGGATAACTAATGATTTTTTTAACCCGTATTTTTTCTAGTCTTCTTTTTCTCTCTTTCTCTTTTCTAATAATAAAAAGAAAAAAATATTAAACTTTTATTTGATGCTAGATTATATGCTGTTTGATGTATTGGTGGAATGGGTTCGAATCCATTTTTCATATAGTTATTTGATTATTATTATTATTATTATTATTATTATCATTATTATTATTATTATTATTATTTATTGTCTATTTATTTATTTATTTAGCATTATTTGCTTTTCCTCATTCTAGTTCTAATTATTTACTCTTGAGGTATTATGTATTGTGCATATTAAACTTGAATAATACTACTAATTATAACGTTAAACAAATAGTAATGATTCTGGTAGAAATAAAAAAATACTTCAGACAGAGATAAGGAAAATAAAACCGAGAAAAGAAATGAAACTGTAAAATCAGAGTAAATTGCCGTCTACAAAATAATTATCTAAAAGAAGCATAGTTTACCAAGCCGTTTAGATCACTAAAAAATGAATATAAATAATCACATTGAAAATATGTGATAATATGAGAAGTACAAAATAAGTACACAGAAAATACGTTGTTTTATCGTTATTTCCATGGCAGGTGCTCGTCTGAACTCCAATCTCTGGTCCGCTCTCGCCAATCTTTCACGAAAAAACACCCGTCTAGCTGAATCCACTGTGAAAAATTTCTCCCACTCTTTATCTGTTCCTAAATACAAAACGTAGATTCCATGAACAAAGCTTCTTTCTTAGAACTGCACGCCTGTGGAACTCTGTTCCGTCTGCCTGCTTCCCACCTGACTACAACTTCAAGTCCGACAAATTCCTAATGAACCGCCCTCTTAAGTAAACACTTCATTAAATCTCCACACTAACGTACTGTACTTGCAATAACCCTTATCCCTGAGTGGCTTCCGGGCCTTGATAAGTGGTGACCACCGTGTAAAAAAAAGGCACATTATATTCAACAATTATTGTGAACTTGAAGATATAATACCCTCTTAAAGAGCTGAATAGGAAACAGTCAATGTATAGATGTCGCAATACTTTTGATACTTAATGCAATATACTCTGTCAAAGTTGACAGATTCTATTTATAAATGTTGCTGATAGGAACTGACGAATCAAATCAATTCACGTTCTGCTGTAAACCAATCCGAAACTAGAATTGCACCATAAAAATTAAATCTTTTAACATTCTAGCACATAATTTTTTCGTGTCAACACGAGAATAATCTGTTTATTTTTTTGTTTTGTCTTTTTTTTGCTACAAAATTATAATTTCCAGAACCTGTACAGAACAGCTTCCCACTGAGAATTCATCATCTCCAGGACTTATAGAATAACTACCTATCGGAAACTGTTCTAAAATTAAACATGGCTTCCAATTAAAGAGTGGATTTTTAGACGGTACGTGTAGATTATGTCTAAAAACTTAACTAGAAATGCTAAAGTTTAACCAAATAAAACATCTATTTAATCGCAGAAGCAAAATTGCTGCAGGCTGCAAACATAAGTAAAAATTTTTAGCACAGCTACTAAAATACAATAATAGAATTATATAGAAGATATGTGGGAGTATAGAGGCAATAACAACTAGTAGAATTAAATATTAAAGGAAATTATTTCAGACTTAGAAATAATAAGAGAGGGGAAAAATAAGTGTTTTATATGAGAAACGAAAACAAAATAGCTTTAAGCTAAACAGAAATAACCACGAGAGCAAGCCGAAGTGTTATGATGTTTTAAACAAGCAATATAAACCAAAAGATTTAAGTATTTAGAGGCGTACATAAAAATTTTTAAAAAATATTTTCTGCAAAAAGAGAAATGAGAATTTCATATTTCGAAGTTAGCATCAATAACATTTCCGTCGAATGAAACACAAAGTTCCGGTCTAGCGTACTTGACATGCGTATATATATCGTTTTAAGTATGCACGAAGAGGGAACAGTTATTCCTACTTATCGTTACTTCCAAAAGCCATATCTTCCATTGTTTCATTTAACTATCTTTAATAAGGATTCTATGATGTATATTGATCGCTTTGTAAATTTAATTAGTCATTTACTTTGTATGAAGCTATTGCATAAATAATACATAATTAACGAACTACATTATTATAGTACCAATAGCATGATATAACAGTAAATGAAAAACCCTCTTTTATCAATGTTCTTATCATTTTGTTGTTCTAACTGTGCATGGGCTATCATATTGGTAGCTAGACATTCACTAGAAATCGGAAAAGTCTGAGTCGCACGACGATGTTCACTCTACACAGATATGAACGCTTCTTTCTTAGAAGTGCCCGCCTATGGACCACTGTTCTGCTGGCTTGCTTTTTACCGACTACAATATCGCTGCCTTCAAGTCCAATGTAAAATAAGTTCGGAAAAGTCTGACGATGTTCACTCTGCATAGGTCTCAACGCTTCTTCCCATTCACCCAGCAACCTGCTTTCTTGGTGCCAGGGCACACCTCAAAATCACGTGTGAGATGCGATTTTTCGAGAACTGTTCGCCATCTTGGATCTTTTCGTTTTTCCTTCTTAGCCATCACAACAGACAGATACGAGCACGTTTTTGCGGTAAGCCTTTTCTATTTTTCCGACAATATCATATCATATAGAGAGATTGTTTTAAGATTCTAGCCGTCGCTTTAAGTGCAATTTCTTGTATTTTCCTTGCTCTTTGTTTGAAATTCTTTTTAAAGATTCAGGTTGCTTCTAAAAATTACTGGAAATATGGGGATCTTCCATTTTCTTTTCATGTCCCACATAAAACCTTGATATTTAATTATCTCTTTCCTCTCAGATTAGTATAACCCAGCATCATTAGAAACACTCACTTCTACTGAGCTTTGGATTTTGGGAGCTCTTCAGATTTTGTCCGATTTTTATAATAATCTCACGATGTTATGGTCAATTTCTGAGAGACCTGTACCTCCTGCTCATCTTGGCAGGTACAACCTGGGCAGACAGTGTTTTCCGTATGTTAAACAGTTCAGTGGGGGAAGATGTGGCTGGTTACCTTTAATGCATCCAAATCCAAACTCCTATCCTTACATCATCAACGCTCTGATCCCCAGCTGGCATCAATTGTGATGGATGGCTCTCGTCTGGGTGAGGCCCCGTGTTTTGACAAGCTTCTGCGTTTGACCTTTACTCCTGATCTGAAATGGAACACGTACATCAAGTGTGTTGCCAAGGTCGCTGGAAAGATGGTGGGATCCTTCTACCGCTCCAGAAGATATCTCACTACTGATGCAATTCTCTATCTATATAAAAGCCAAGTACGTCCAAGGATGAAATACTGTTGCCATATCTGGGCAGGAGCTGCTAAAACCAGCCTATCCTGCCTTGACAGAGTACAAAATAGACTTCGTGGCTTAGTGGGGGATGCCATTTTCTCTACCCTGCAACCTCTCTCCCACAGAAGAGGCGTTGCGAGCCTTCCTTGTTTTATCGTTATTTCCATGGCAGATGCTCGTCTGAACTCCAATCTCTGGTCCCCCCTCGCCAATCTTTCACGAAAAACACCCGTCTAGCTGAAGCCACTGTGAAAAA
Organism: Euprymna scolopes; assembly: GCF_053919585.1. Classification (NCBI taxonomy): domain Eukaryota; kingdom Metazoa; phylum Mollusca; class Cephalopoda; order Sepiida; family Sepiolidae; genus Euprymna; species Euprymna scolopes. The sequence continues at coordinate 66,620,783 of NC_136492.1, forward strand.
TTTCCCCCACTCTATATCTGTGCCTAAATCAAAACGCGGATTCTATGAACAAAGCTTCTTTCTTAGAACTGCACGCCTGTGGAACTCTGTTACGTCTGCCTGCTTCCCTCCGGACTACAACTTGGATGTCTTCAAGTCCAATGTTAACAAATTCCTAATGAACCGCCCCCTTAAGTAAACACTTCTGCAAATCTCCTCACTAACGTAATGTACTTGCAATAACCCTTATCCCTGAGTGGCTTCCGGTCCTTGATAAGTGGTGATCACTGTGTAAAAAAAACAAAAAAAAAAAAACAAAAAAAACTGTACAGTGTCAAGAATTTTTTTTTTTTAAATTTCTTCCTTTGAAGATTGTAACAGTTGAGATGGGGCAGCCAAACAAGCTGTTAACATTACCCTGCTTTTTATTGAAACCAACCGAGAGCTCTACAACGCAAAAAAATAATTTTGTATGTTAGATGTATATTTCATATTGAACAATCAGTTTATTTATTTTTTATTTATTTATTTTGCACACACCATTAGGCTATGGTATGCGAGAGATGAAATAAATCCTTGATTTTATCGGTCACATGACACAGTAAATTATTGAACGCAACACTGATTAAAAGAGAAAGTGGGCGTATGTAGATATGTTATTCGGATACAAATTTTCTACACCAGGGTAAAGCATTAATTAAACTGTTGTTTTGGTCGATGTCACCTCTTACTCGTTTTAGGTGTAACTTGTAGAAATCGGAGATCTTTCTGTCGAACTCGGGAATCTGCACAGCATTTCGAACGGAATCTTCTATTTAATCCATGAGATAGTATACTCTCCTTCCTTCACCCATGACTGAGTAGAAATCATAATACCTAATTGGCAATTGGATTTTTAGTGTCTCCCGTATTGAGGATTAAACGCCCCCCCCAGAATAATTTAACTTGCAACAGGATGGAGAGTGAAAGGTCAATCTGCAGTTCGACCAACACAAAAATACAATTATAGATTAGTTGGGACTGTCGGTACAAGATCGTACTGCTTCCGTTGATTAAATATAAGATTCCGTTCGAAAGATGTCTGAACAATGCAAATAATCTGAATTATTAATCCTCATCTAAAAAATTAAAGATATATTAAATAGAAAAAAATATTCCCCTTAAATATTGATGGCATTATTTTGATAATTGGGTGCTAGTTCAGTATAAAGGCATGAAACTATATGCATATGCGAATGACGAGTCTCTGTCTCTTTACATATTTGGATATTTTGTTAGGTATGTTACTGTTCAAATAATCGTCCTATTTACTTACCATTGATGGCAAGTTGTGCAATCGCATCCCCATGGAAAGCATTCAGTTTGTCTCTCCATCCTAGCTTAGTTCGAAATAGCATTATTCAATGGTAAATGGACAGGATGAAAAGGATACAGTTTTCACCATGTTTTAAAGGCAAGTTCTCTTCACCGTACTAATAAATTACTCACATCTGAATGTATACTGTATTTCCACAAAGCTACAATTTGCCCATGTATATAATATTGTTGCCACGTCTTGGCTAGCGCACCCGGCACTAGTTTCTTCCTCTTAGACAGGTTCCAAAGAAGTCTCCAATCTAATAGATCCCGCAGTATCAATCAAGCTCCAACCCCTGTTCCATCGCCGCAATGTTGCATCCCTGTGCCTATTTTACATATACTTCAATTAAATGTTATCTATCGAAAGAAATAAGCACATACTGATGATGAAGTGTATCTTAGAAATATATTTATAAATCTCACTATTAATTTTCAAACAAAATAAATATCTGTTTATTTTGTAATAATGCATTGTTTTTGGCTTCAAACGTATCTAATATGCATTTATTTTATTCAAACTCAAACAGCGCTTCTATCAAGGAACACAAACGCTAATGTGAATTCCGAGTGACCAACGCACCGTTCCGATATTTGAAAAGACTACCGTAAAAACAACAAACTTCTACTGACTCTATGCACCAACAACAACATAGCAAAAAGAAAGAATGACATACTGATGATGAAATGTATCTTCGAAATATATTTAAAAATTTCAATATAAATTTCAAACAAAATAAATATCTGTTTAGTTTGTTATAATGCGTTGTTTATGCTTCAAACGTATCTAACACGTATTTATTTTATTTTTATATGATATATACGTCAGCACTTGTATATCCATTGATGTCGTATGAAAAACAATCAACAGACTTGCAAGGGCTGAACAAGAATTGTTCGACCTAGTGAAAATCCAAGAGTTGATTTCGACATATTACGGTACGGAGATAAACGTAGAACAGACCAATATAGCTTCGTTTAGCTTTGAACTATTGTAACGAATGACGGATCCGAGCCGGAAATTCTTATAAGAGCACAGCAGGACTAGACAAATTAAATACCATATAGATACATCAGTCAGTTAAAAAAACACAACTAATTTGATCATGGTTATGAAAACCGACATTATGGTAATAACAAATCTCAACAAAGTGGAGAAAGAAAAAGGGTTGTAATTAAAGTTACCTGTCTTTTAACATTCGTTCCAATCGCAAACTAATGTAAATCTACCATAAAGACGTGAAAAGAAAGAAGAGGAAAACGTTGACCGAACGAATGGAGGAAAGAAAAGGAGTAGATTCTTATGTCCCTTCGTCTCACACATCAACTTCTAATCTACCACATAATAATCTCCATATTTCTATGCGCGTGAGTCGTGGATCCAAACAAGCGAATTTGGAGAGAAAGATAGAGATGCTCCTGAAAGATCTTCAACATTTCAAACAGCGACCACATTACTAATAAGGAAATGAAAAACAAGTTCATGCCATATGAGAATTTGCTGGCCACAGGGAATATAATGAGATTATCACACGTTCACAAGATCTCGCAAGGACACCTACATAAAACTGTACAAAAAAGGGGCAACCGATAAACCAGGAATAACAACACCCGAGAGTAGACATGGCTAAGGTTGAGTAGCACGCTCGAGAAGGCAGAAGATTAGGATGGTTGAAGAAAACTGATTGCAAGGTCATTTAGACAACAGGACAGATCAGATGATAGGTGCAAGTAAAGGAAGTCAGTCTAGCAGATAAGCCTCGTTCTGAAAAAATCTTCAAAGTTATGTCACATGACATCTGACACAGGTGCTACCCGAATAAAAGCATTACAATACATCAAAACTCTGAAGAATTTCCGTCATGCGCCTTTATTTTATTTTTTTTATATGGAGGTAACCACTCGGGGATAAGTGTTATTTTGTGTACTTTAATCAATGGGATAGTGTTGCAGTGTTCATTAGTATTGGAGATTTGATAAAGTGTCATCACTTAAGGGGGTAAGGAATTTGTTTATGTCGAACTTGAAGACATCCGTGTTGAAGTCAGGAGGGAAACAGGCAAGTGGTATAGAGTTCCAAAAGCGGGCAATTGTAAGAAAGAGGCTTTGTTCATGGAATCTACGTTTTGATTTAGGCACAGATAAAGAGTGGGGCAAATTATTGACAATGGTTTTAGCTAGACGGGTGTTTATCGTGAAAGATTGGCGAGGGGGAACCAGAGATTGGAGCTCAGACAGGCACCTGCCATGGAAATAACGATAAAACAAGGACAGGCTCGCAACGTCTCTTCTGTTGGAGAAAGGTTACAGAGAAGAGAAAAGGGCATTCCCCACTAAGTCTATTTTGTACTCTTTCAAGGCAGGATAGGCTGTTTTTAGCAGCTCCTGCCCAGATGTGGAAGCAGTATTTCATCCTTGGACATACTTGGCGTTTTATATAGATGAAGAATTGCATCAGTAGTGAGACCTTCTGGAGCGGTAGAAGGACCCCACCATTTTCCCAGCGACCTTGGCAACAGACTTGATGTACGTGTTCCACTTCAGATCAGGAGTAAAGGTCGAACCTAGAAGCTTGTCAAAACATGGAGCCTCCCCGAGACGATAGCAATCCATTTCAAGCAATACAAGCAATCGTACCATATCTGAATTTACTGACCACTGTGCAAAGTATACTTTATATATTCTTAAATATCTAATTTATTAAATTTAGCAATAATTTATGCATGGATGTAGGGTTATTGTTAATTGAAACATGAGTTATAAAGTAGCTCCTCTTCTCCCTCTCTCCCGGTTTAAAGTCTCCCATCTTTATTTCTATGCTATCTTTCTCTATCTCCCCTTTTTTTCTCTCCACCTCTAGTTCCCTCTTTCTCTCTTTCTTTTAATTACTTGCATCATTCCGTTTCTGGCTCGGACGTGCATCTACTTATTTATAGTTTCTAACAAGATTACATATCATCAATGGGATAAAACATTTTTTTTTGTCTTTCTTCTCTACCATTTCTTTCATCATGATCTTATAATAGAGCCTCCCTAGTGTCAGCTGTTTTCATCTTTTCCTTCCTTGGCATTATAACAGTCTACAGAATTCTGTCAATCAGATCTGCATGAGTTGAAAAAAGCAGTTACGTTTGTTTGTCAAAGTAATATTATAAAAGGGCCAGGTTTTAATGTGTCCATGGACATATATGCTATGCCTCTATTATTCTCTTACGCATATATGTTAATTAGAATGTTTATTGCTTAGCACACACACACACACACACATACACACATACACACACATACACACATACACACACAAATGGATGTGCATTTCAACTGTCTGTTATGATTTTGTCTGTACCAATTGATTAAAAGTCAATAATCAATAAAACATTTGTCTATTTCCGTTTTTATTATTATTTCGAAGGTTGCCATCATTTGTGTAATCCGCACACGCACACATCTCGTTGGCAAGATTGTCAAATGTCTGGTGGCATCGACCCCTCAAGTTGGAAATGATTGTAATCGACATACAACAATGTAGAACCGTGACATGTTTATATAGATTCAACAGTATATATATATATATACATATATATATATATATATATATATATATGTGTGTGTATGTGTGTGTGTGCGTGCGTGTACAAATGTCTATATGCACAACTTATACGTATACACATACATACACATAAATGGAAATCACATAACGATACAGAAAGTTTTAAAATTTTACATAAACATATTAATGCATATTATGTACGTATAATATATTTATATATATTCCATACTTCTCTTCTTTCTCGTTCTTCTCCTTCTTCTTCTTCTTCTTCTTATTATTATTATTATTTGTTCTTCTTTTTCTTCTTCTTCTTCTTTTTCTTCTTCCTGTATTATTATTCCTTTCCTCTTCTTCATTATGATGATGATCATCATCTCTACTTTATCCTTTTAGTCTTGTTGTTCTTCATTTATCGTCTCTTATATTTTTCACCCTCTTCTCCCCTCCCCTTCCCCTCTTCTTCTTCTTCTTCTTCTTCTTATTATTATTATTATTATTTGTTCTTCTTTTTCTTCTTCTTCTTCTTCTTTTTCTTCTTCCTGTATTATTATTCCTTTCCTCTTCTTCATTATGATGATGATCATCATCTCTACTTTATCCTTTTAGTCTTGTTGTTCTTCATTTATCGTCTCTTATATTTTTCACCCTCTTCTCCCCTCCCCTTCCCCTCTTCTTCTTCTTCTTCTTCTTCTTCACTTCGTACATTCATTATTCGTAGCACCAGTTTTGCTTAATCGCCATATATATTTTATAAATTACTAACTAGCTCTACCTACGCATTGAGCACTTTTGAAGTAAATACTTAAAGTTTATGCATAAATCTATACTTTCGTATATTAAATTTATGTGAATAAATGAAGTAGTTATATATATATATATATATATATATATATATATATATATATATATATATATATATATATACGAGACTCGTTCACAAAGTAAAATCCCTGTTTTTTAGCTCAAAGTATTAAAGAGCTACTCATGCGATAGCGATACAATAAATAACGAGCGAGATTTTTGCTCCAGTCCTTATTTTTCTACATTGTCACCACCATTCGCAATGCACTTTGCGAAAATGCGATTTGCAGTACTTTCTGATTTATGTGGGCGAATAAGGAAATGAGTTATTACATTTGGAAGGTCCTCTGTGTATGAATACAAATTTCGCTCTCCCTGTTTCACTCTCTCTCACTTTCACTCTCTCTCACTTTCTCTCTCTCTTTCTCTCTCTCTCTCTCTATATATATCCTATAATTTATACATATATATTTATACGTCATATATATTTATATACAAGCATGTATGCATATATGTATGCGAGATATATCAAGGCAGCAACATGTGTAGCCATATATATATATATATATATATATATATATACGGATGCATCATGTACTTGTATACTTTATATAGGTGCGTGCGTGTGGCTATTGATAAATGCATATATATCTATGTTGTATATATACATATATAAGTACATACGAGTGCATTGAATGTTTACTTGTATATACATGTATATATTTATATACATATATATACATGATTGTATATATGCATATATATATGTATATATACATGTACATATATACATGTATATATACATGTATATATATACATGTATATGTACATACATATATATACATGTATATATATATATATAAGTAAACACTCGATGCACTCGTACATGCATATATTCCTTTTGATAAATGCATAATATTTATATATGTATATATACAATACAGATATATACGCATTTATTAACACTCACATATAGACACCTCTTTTAATATATTTCTCACAAATATATACAAATATATATGGTTACACATATACAAACACATAGAAACACACACACACACACACACACACACACACACATATATATATATATATATATATATATAAATTAATTGGAAGAAAAATATCTATATCTATTTTTACGTGGGGGTTTATCCGTTTATCCAAAATAGACGCGCGTGTTCGAATGAAAATAGTTGACCCTGTAACACCTTCTTTCGCAACTCATTTAACAACGGGGGACGCTAACGAATGAAATGCCTCAGACTTATTAAAAAGCGCAGTAATAATCTGTAAGCAGAAGAAAATACTAAGAAAACGGAAGTATAGAAAGATGCCGTTGCACTTCCAACAGGGTGATACATATAACAGGCTTAGCAATCATGCGGTTCACAAATCGAGGTGGACACGTAACTAAGAACATGTGTGTCTTGGGAGCTTCTCTATCATTCTACGAATTGTGCAAATTCATGGGTAGGATGTTCAAAAACTACCGGGAAAATATTATTGATGAACAAAGTGCAAGAGAGATTCAAACAGTTGCACTTAACGGGACAATCAGAATCTTAATTAAAAATTCTGTCGTTTTGTATTATCTAAGTTAGCGGATGAATGTTTGACATTCAGAAGGATGCCCCATCCCTAGCTTGAACAAACTGATAAGAAAAAAAATTTTAAAAATGTACATGCAGGTTCATTTATTCCTCTCAATTATTTTCATCCATGAAAGAAAACTAATGTATTTATTAGATAAAATTTGTTGTTTGCCAAAAAATGACTAACCATATTTTTTCTTATAATCTCAGAGAAAAACAAACAAATATGACTCATTTAAAGGATAACGCCCTGAAACTTGAAGAATTCACAAGAAATAAAGTGAAAAATATCTAACATTAAAAAAGTTATCTTAAAAAAAAAAACACGAAACCTATATCCTTATATTTCTAGCCTATTCACCTTCACACACATATATCTATTCTATACCCCTATAACTTGGGGGGGGGGGGTGAAATGATATTCATATTAAAAAAAACATTTTTTCTGTTTATTTAAAAAGAAAATACTACTTTGTAATATATACATCGCTGAATCGCATTCACTAGCAAAAAATCTACGTAATTAACATATTCTTTTAAATATTCATTTTAATCAATTCCCTATTATTTTTTTCGGTTTTCTCATGGGATGATCATCTTTAATTAACCAATACGTGTAATTATATTCATGAGATATTCTACATCATTCATACTTGCGTAATATTTGCGTAAAAAAGGTTATAGTAAACACAAACCTCTTTTTATATGTATTTATGTATACGTATATATTTTTGTTTAAAACATTTTGCCTGCCAAACTCCCCTTAGTGTTTGTTTTCTACAGACATGAAACTTCATATATAAAGTATTTGAACCCATGCAGAACTTTATATTTGGGTTTTAACCTGGGAAAATCGTAACAAAAGTGTGAAAATTAAAAAAAAAAAATGAAATTTACCAGCTGAAAGTCAAACGCCGACATTACGAATATGCATGCATAACGTAGTAGCTTCTGGTTCATGTTTTAATTTTTTGCCTTGCAGCAAACATGTCTTCATCATTCAGTCATTAATGGAAGAGGCGAAAATAAATAATAAGTTAAACGTTTTAGTTTCGATTTTACGTGGTGGCGCACGAGTAAGTTCTTTTTAAACTTTTTGAATTATTACTATATATTAGATTGTTTTTTTTTCATACAATAAAAGTAAGTATTTGTACAAAATGCATTTAATCCATTCAAAAATATTTTACAGCCACTGTTATCATTAGGTCATTGTATAACGAAATCATACACATATATCTTTTGATATGAAGTTATGTGTTTTTTATGTTAAATTTCTATATGTACAAAATTTACTTAGGACCTAATATCTCGATTATTATGATTTTGGAAACCAAATCCTAGGCGTAAGGTGCCCGAATGTGAGTTATATTTGGTTTAATTTCATATTTATGCACAAGTGGTAAAGACAGACTAATGGCTCGCGTTAAAATTTCGAATTTTAGTGAAGTTTAAACAATAAGTATTAGACCTTATTAATAAATGTTCTTGAAATGTACGTTTTTGCGGGTTATTTGGGGTACGTTTAGCAGGCATAATATGAACATAATTTCTCATTTGAAATATCAGATATATGAGAATTGCATTAAATGAGATTTATAGTAATTAAATACCTATTAAGTAAGATTTCGATTTCTTATCAAGATCACTTAAGTATAAGCGTTAAATTTGAGATATTTTTAGAATTGAAAGCATGTACTTGATTTTAATCATATAAAGTATAGTTCTTCTAAAATAGCGTCTAGCGTCATTATTGTAATGTGTCTGTTGCACTTCAACCCTGTTCGCTGCATTTCAACCACTCGGACCTACACGTTGTCTGGTACCGTCGCACGAACAAACAAACAAAAAAGGACATAAAAATACGACTCAGCATTCTTTTTAAAGTGCAAATGAAGTGGATATATTCGTGGGTTTTCCAACAATAGATTATTGCATTATCTTTTAAAAGTCTTTTCGCATACAACATATGTTTTACAACTTATGCCATATTACGTGTGATTTAAAATAAAGCTCTCCCTGTCACATGAATCTGGCCATAGTCAGTTTTTTTCGCCCTCGAATCCACACGTCCATCTTCTCTGGTCGCAACTTGCTTCTCTTCACGACTTTTTATCTTCTTCTTGCCTTGATGTCAGCGCGTGCACCTTTGCCTAATTGCATACGTGCTTTAACGGCCGCGGTTGCTATTTTTGTTAGTCAGCTATCCTCCGTCTGCTGCTGATTTTCTCACACGCGCCCATACGCGCTATGTTCCAAGATAGTGCACTGCTTCGTTACATAATGCATTGATTTTAATGTGTGTAAGGGGACGTAAAAGTAACTCTGTTCAGTGAATAAGTCTCAACCGTCCTAGGATCGGCGATTTCTTGTTTTAGTAGTAATTCGTTTGTAGAAAGATATTTTGTAAACAAATTGAAAACGGTAATTTCTATCAAACAAAGTACACATTGTCTAAATGTCCCCAAATTAAAGCTTCAGCTGCGAATAAATTTAAGACCCTAATCAGAACCCCAATCTAAAGGAGACATAACAGTAATCAAAACTAAGGATTTGGATCAATGCTCCCCCATACTCACGAATTGGGCCTCACCACACAGTGTACTTTAAGAGTAAAAGAATGACCTCACCTAAAAAGCGACGGATTATTTACATACGGCATATTATTGAGAGATGGAATGAAAAATTAGTAATTATTTTATTTAAAGTTTAAAAGTAAAAAAAAAAATGTCACATATAAATTGTTTGTAAGAAATAAATATCAACATATTTCATATCTATTATATAAAAGACAAATGCTGGTTTACATGTTTAGCTAAACATTGAAAGATGAACACAAAACACCACAAAATTGGTATTTTTTTAATTGGCGTAACCCAGGATGTTTAATATCCAAAATAAAAAAAGAGGAATAGCGATTTATGTCGTTTAAGATAACCAAGAAGTTCACATATTATTTACTGCTATTCAGTAACTTATTAAATGATCTTTTTTTACATAATTATTTCCCTTACGCCGACTCGAGTTGTGTATGCGTGTTTACCCAGAGAAAATAATGGACTCCACGACGAAGAAAGATGAGAGGTGAAGAGGGGCAACAGGGAAGCGTGAAAAAAAGGATAAAATATTGTTACATTTTTGCTCTTGACAATGTCGGAATGTCGGGTAAGTGTTTTAATATATATATATATATATATATATATATATATATATATATATATATGTTGAAAGTTTATTTTCGTTTTTTATTAAGAATTCCGCTTTCGAAAATAAGCGTAGTTGCATGAAGAGGTCTTTAGTTACTAAATACTAGAAGACCGAAACATGCTCATGACTATGTAGCAACAAATTACTTCTTATGTAAAGACAAATTTAAATATATATATATATATTTATTTATTTATTTATATATTACAAAATTTTGTTGAAATTCAAAGACTTACAATTTTTCTTTTATATAACTCTTGTTTATTTCATATTGGATCTCTTCATTAAAGCCGTTTCGTTAATGGGATGACAATTCTATGATTTTATGTTTTCATAGAATTTTTCTTTCTCATCAACTCGTCAGATGTCATTTCCATCCGATGTTACTAACAAACAGTTAATTTTGTACATGATAAATCTGGTGCGTTCGTTTGGGGAAAAGATATTTCATCCCCACGTTGTTCTTGGGTACCGTGCAAACCAAAACTCTTGTTATATATATATATATATATATATATATATATATATATATATATATATATATGAGAGTATATAATCTGTGTTAAATGTTGCTCACAATGTATAGAAATGTTTAGACTTAGAAAATTGTGAAAATCCAATACAAGAATTTGGGCAGTGAGTTGAATAAAATTCCGTTTAAGGTACGAGATTAACATAGACATAAAATAATTTATTAATATTTTATATTTTATTTTACCTCTTTTCAACTTACAATTAGTTGTGTGTTATATATTGACCGATTTGTTCCGTTAATATTTCGAGGTTTACATCTCCTGTTCAAAGTAATCAATGCTTTATAATGGATAAATATGATACTTGATGGAACATAAAAATAATTTTTTAATGTAAAATGTCATTATTCTGAGAAAAAATAATAATACAATCCCTGTTTTGTTTACTTATGCAAAGGATTAGCGCTTAAGTGATGTTTACTGAGATCCCACACAGAACTCATTCCTTTCATCTGTTGGCGTAATTAGCGTTGTCTGTTAGACAGAAGTGCGAGCGATGTTCTCATCTTTTATCAGGTAAAACCTTTCCACCCAACCCTTAAACAGGACACGGTATCTAATCGACAATTAAAGAGACTTGTACAAGAAAATAACTTCTCGCCAATTAGCGTTAGTGTTTTCAGCATTTAGATTTGCATTAACGGTGGCGAAGTCGGTCGGGTAAAAAAGCACTGGGAAGCATGTGTGCATTCTTTTTATGTCGTGTTTTACATATACATAGAAACATGCGTGCACATACACTTGATCGAATACGCACAAGCGGATATACAATAGCTTGTGTAAATATCTCCACTGGGCCTTTAGGAAATTGAATATCCAGTGTAGTAAGAAGTCCTGAAAACTTATACCAAAAGAACTGCTGAGAAATGTCTCATATAGCAACAACTGCGATGATACAATACATACAGCTAGATACCTAGAAAGCGCAGCTGTTAAACTTGACATAGTGATCTGGGAAACGAAAAGAGACAGGATCAGCCCTAGTAGAAATTAGTGTCCTCTACGATGCTATGTGTAACAGAGCAGAGAGGGGAAAAATAAGGAAATACCAAAATTTTATTTACAGTATGAAAAGAAGCTTTAGAAAAATCTTCATCATTTTATTAGTATTTATTTATAGGAGAAATCGACTCATAAGAATTTAAAAATCTACTTGACAAATATATGAACAAAAAGGCAGGAGTAATATAAAAATGCACTTAAAGGTACAGTTAGAATCTAAATAGATCTCTTGATCGAAATTCCTGAGATACCGGGTGAATGTTTGACATCCGCTATAATGCACCATGCCTTGCTAGAAGAAAATAACGAGGACATTTTATAAAAAAGCACAAGGAGGGTTATAATATTTTAATCTTTTTTTAGATAGTATCCTCGACTATGTTCATTCTCCCCGTACAAAATTTTAGCAGGAAAACCTCGCAAGTGGATTCCTCATCCTTCAAGTAAACTCTAACCAAATATATAAAATAACACAGGGTTCAGAGCCCAAATGAGATTCCTATAGACATGAATATAAACTGTCTGATGCGAGACTTGGTGCACCTTCTCGTGATGTTATCTCAACTAAAAACACCTAGCCGAATATGTCACCAGACCAGATAAATTTTTGTAATCCACTAAGGCTTAGAAGCAAAAAAAAAGAAAGATATAACATAGTTAATGGGTTAATTGAGAATTAGGTTAAAGTTCTTTACTTATTTATTAACCGACCGTTTGTGAATCTAAATTGAACTCTTGGATATCTATGTATCTCATATTATCTTATCTATAATTATCTAATGTTATCTCTCATAACCCTTTAGTTTCTGAGAATTTTCTGTAGTCAAATTAAAAAACAACGAAAATAAAAAACAAACAACAGTAAATATCCTCCACACAACTATCTGTAAGAAAATGAATATCCAATGTAGCAGCAAGTCCTGGAAATGTTATACCAGAAATAGACTGTTAGACTTGTCTCATTCACCACCCACTGTGCCCATACAATCTCGTGAGTATATTTAAGTCATTTACGTCATCATATTGATCCCGACTTTGAAATAAACAAAGAAACTATAATCTTATGACTATTCATTGATACCAAATGCCTACTGTGAAAATTAAAAAATAAATGGAATATTTTTATTTGTAGGAATGGATTTCACTCCCGTTTTCTCTCAGTGATGAAATGAAATTAAACTAAGTATAACCCACAATACGCATGTAACATATTGGAGAGCCTAGGTCGATGCCGATTAAGATAGCTAGTTTGACTTTTCACATTTAGTGTATGATAATACAAATTTGCATAGCGAAATCGTTCTCAAGGTTGAGTCAATGGTTGCTGACATGTAAGATCAAAGCAGCAGAATGAGTTTGAGGAACGAATAACATCAGGTTCTTTGAGTTGAAAGAAAATATATTTTCAAATCAGTCTCTTTGTGGAAGCCTGCGAATGGGGAACAATAATGTAGAAGGCTTTTATAATCAACTTTAACGCCAGAAGGTGTCATGAAAATTATCTACCCTGAGGAAATAAAAAAAATGCGGACGGACATACAAACAGAGAAATTGTCGCTCCTATTATAAGAAGTTTAAACAAAATTGGCCTTGGTTTGATCCTGACGGATACCATGATCAACATCGAAGACCATAAACACAACTCAAACCTACTTGAGATAAGCGTTCTACATAAATACACACTAGATAAATTCGAGTAGCCTTGCCAGTAATTACTAACAAGATAGGAAGCTAATTATCTTTTCAAGCAACCCTCCTCACAGCCTAAACTGCTCTTTAGGCAGAATTAACAAATAACTCTACTTCGTTTTTCTCTTCTGGTATTTTTATTTATTTATTTAACGAAAAAACATTTTTCATCGACTTTTTTTTAAAAGATTTATATCTTTACATGTAGAGATTAATATCCTGAGAAGTCTTAATCTATAATTCATAATTCGCACATCCTGTGTATACAAGGGTTCCACTGTTGAATGCAAAGAGTAAATTATATATATATATATATATATATATATATATATATATATATATGGGACGCGGCTGTGAAGTACTTTCTGACCCAACCAAAGAATAGGCAGCTGCAAAGTTTCTTTCCTATTACTTTCCATAAAGCTACTTAACTGCTTATAAACAACGGATTGCATCAATGAAAAGTGAGGAAAACGAAGTTGAACAAAGGAGTGTATATTCCAGTAAAAGAACTCGCTCACGGTTGCATTGATTTTTAATCATGAAATAGATATACCTCTTTTGTAAATTTATGTTTTATATACGGTATGTAGTCAAATGCTTCAATATATTTCCATGGAAATTGATATAGAAGGAACAAAATATGATTACTGCAAAGACACGAAGTGCGTATTGACCTTGAAAAAAGGTCTATAGGTCCGATAAAAATAATCAGCAGGAAGTGAGTTTTACAAGCTAGCAGTTCTTGTAAATTATCTACCGGAATAAAACGCTATATTACAATGAGGTACTAAGACAGCGAATTGATCGAAATCAATAGACCAAACGAGCTGGAAGAAAGGAAGACGCGAAGAAATCGAACAATTTTGATTAGGACAACCCATAATAGTATGTATAAAAGATAGAGACTAGCAACATCACGTCTGTGAGAGAACGGGTGCAAAGAAAAAGAAGTCCATTTAATTATAGATACGTTTCTTCACTTTACGAAGAACTCCCAGATGTGTTCTTGATTATGTGCATAAATCATTTATATAAGGGATATAATTTTTATCCATTTTTTTAAATAAAATACCAGATGTGACACAAGGTATGGATTTTTCATATAGGAACAACATTTTCCTGAGAGAGACACTATAGAAAGTTAGCCCGGATCAGATTCGTGGGCTATCTTCGAAATGGGCTCCTCGGGTAATAAACCACTCCGTCTTTATGAACGAGAAGATCGTGACTGGGACGATCAGAACGATACTACAATCTAATTTTAGAAGGAAAGCTTTGACAAGGAAGTATAGGTTATTGAAACAAATAAGACTGTACAATCCCTTGAAAAAACAAGGAAATAAATCAGTCTTGAGATTGAATACCTATGCTTGACAACACAGTGCTGGACCCTTCTTTATATTTTATAAAGTTTTACCTAAGTTTTTTTTTTTTTAGAGAAAGTCACCGTTTATCAAGGCCCGAAGACCACTCGCGATAAGGGACAATGAATGTACAGTAGTCGCTGAGGCAACAGCGTAGTGATCATTGCTAGTAGAAATGTGTAAAAAATTGAATATTTAAGAGCACTAGACATCAAGAACTTGTTTACATTGGACTCGAAGATGATCATGTCGTAGTCAGCTGGGAAGCAGGCTTAGGGAACAGAGTTCCACAAGCCGGCAGTTGTAGAGAAATATTCTAAAACACAATTCATCTTATCTGTTGGTTGTTTTGGTTTTACGGCATATCAACCCTTTTCATGTTATTTAATGCTGAATTCAGTGGTTTTGAAGAACAATTTTTAATAGAGTGTATTTGTTTTTGTTTTGTTTTAAGTCAATTTCTATTCAACCCATAATTGGGACCCTAACAGGGGCTACCAGTCCGAGTCTGGGATCAATGGCAAGTAAACGGTGGCTCCACACTCCCCAAAGCCCACAAGCTGGGGCCTTACTATCGGATAAAGTTTAAGGTCATATCCAGGACCCATTTTATCTGTCTAAAATCTTGCAGGGTGGTTATTGTTATCAAATATCATCAGTTATGTACATTATATTTTGAGGTTTGCAGATTTTTTCAATTCTGTGAGTTTAATGGCTACAACACGGGCCAAGTAGTGAGTCTCGAAGATAAGCAGAATCGAAGTTATTGCCAACATTCGGACTAAAAATTTCCCGTCATCTTCATCTTTGTACTATGGTAGTTCTAAAAGTAAAACCAAGTATTTTCAACTCCAAAACGTTACAGAGCTACGAAGACGAGAGTGGTATAATGAAAACGAGGTACCTTTTGTACTCCAGATCATTTTTACTACATAACCATCACCATTCTTAATGCATTTGTTCCAGGTTTTCAATGACGGATCTTTGGTCCTGACGCATGTCCATAATAGGGGATGCTTTCTTAGTATCGCAAACCATCAATATCTGCAACAGAGATACGAAACTCTCAGGTCATGAATGCATAAGTTCAGTCATTATAATAATGTATTTGCAGTCCCCTATGATCCATTCGGGCGGAATAAAATAGGAACGATTACTTTCAGAACGCCCTTGATATTTTGTCAAGATATCGTGAAGTCATATCATCCCTGAGTTAGACTATGAGTTTTTATATAGTCTATGATGGACATTTTGACCAAATTTAGTGGCGATTGCTTAAGCGATATGGACGCTAGCCTGAGCACAAACAAATAAACAAATAAATAGATATAATAAAAACTTGACTAAAAACATAACGCCCTTAGCGGAGAAATATATCAGGAATACACGTTAAAGAGTATGTTGTTAATACTCAGACACATTAGAACTATGTAATGAGTAAACGTTATAATTAACACTCTATGTACTACGACCTTAATACGATGGGTGGTTTGTGTGCTTTTAAGATCTTGACTGTTATAACTACGATGGATACTACTCCCGGTAGGTCCAACTATTCCAGGCTGGTTTCAGAGTAGAATGGAGACGAAATGCAATATCTTATAGGATTTTGGTATGACCGTAAAGACACATCGGTTAGGTACAATTAAACCTTCTGAAATGATAGCTTAACCAGAGAAAAGAAAACCCCATATTTAGACCTCCGCTAAATTGCGGCCATATTTAACTGTAGAGAAGGCTTATAGAGTAAGCTTCACAAAAAAATGTTGTCCGCCGTCGAAATCTCTAACTGTACATAACCCGTTCTGACACGTTCTTCAACGGCACTTGCCCCAAACTGTACCGATTTTGTTGTTTCCTTTGATCGCTTCCGTGACATGGAGATGTAGGGCGCGTTACATTATCAACAGATTGTCCTTTATATCACGTTGCCGAGGTTTATACTTAACTATAATGCATCAAATATATTGTTTTATACCTGGAAAGGAAATTTCGTCTTCGCCATTCGCACAACGCATATAATGTCATTGGTCGGTTATAATCGAAAATTCAATTTCTGCACAGAACCAAGGGGTTGTTCTCGTCGGTGGGATGATTTTTCAAATATCACTGGATAGTCAGTGCCCATTTAAAGCTTGGCAACATCATAGCCAGCAAATCGTTGTCTCGCATTGCACTGCTTTCCTCATTGTGTGCATGGGATCGGAAGATATCCAACAAGTATACTGTAATCTTTCTCCAGGCATCAGCAGCGACAGCAACAACACCAATAATGTACATATTAATACGATAGCGTGTGTGTTATTTTATGTGTCATACTTACATCTTTTTTCTTCTTAGTGACAGTCGTTATATTGTCATGACCTTTCATTTCTTGTAATAAATAATTTTACCAAGAAATCGTAATAGGTTTTGGTTTCGGTTTCGGTTATAGCTGAAGGAACTCAAGTTTTATATAAATATATATATATATATATATATACTATTTTTCTTTATAAGTTTTAGTTTCAGTATCGATTCAAGCTGATGCACCTAAGTCATATGGATATATAATGTTATTTTTGAAACCACAACTTTATAATATATAAGAATCGATAGTAAATTGACTCTGTAATAATATATACGAAACCTGCAAGAATTAAAATATCATATTTAAGCGTATCTTACAACCGGGCTACGCGGGGTATCGTTGCTAGCTTAGATAAATATTTTCGCAGTTTTAACAAAAGAGCTACAATAATATCTCCATCTACGCTGATCACAAATAGAATGCCAACATCAATATATGTTGTCTGCACAAATAATTAACAAGAACACGGAAAGTAAAGGTATCACAATAATATATTAGGCAGAAAAGTTATATACATATTTACATGTCTTCGGATATACTTCAGTTGGAGATAATCCGGCAGGTGGCGTGTTGTATGTCTTACTGGAGGCAACATAGGCATCTTGCCTATTTGGCGGTCGTTGCAGAACTCCCATAGTATTGGTGATTGATATCTTTATATATCTCACTCACCCACCTATGTTAATTTATGGGTGTCTCCACAACACCCCCTCCCAAGATTTGAAGTCGTGTAGATTTCAATATCTTTTTCTCTTGGGGTTCATTATAATTGGTTCTGTATATTTTCTTTTCCTTCTCGATCTTCTCGGTTCGGGCATGGTTTGTGGTGGTTCGATATCAAACGCTTCATATAGTATATCAATTGGATCTTCCTTTTCATCAGATTTGTCATGTTCGTTGTGTTTTATATGACGTTTTCTCAATTGATTTTGATGTCTTTTGTGTATCCCTTTTGGACCTTTTATCATGTAGACCAAATCGCCGATACATTTATCTACCGTACCAAACTCCCAATATGAAATATTATTTCTTATACATTTAAAATGTACACGATCACAAGGTTTAAACCTTTTACGTGATGTGTGCGTAGTTTGATGGATGATTGCTTGCTTTGGTATTAAATTATCAAATGGTGATTTTATTTTTCTAGCAAACTTTAATTCTGCTGGCGATAATTTGTGTTCTTAGTTATCCTGTATATTTGCAGGAATTGTTGTAATGCTTTATCCGT
The DNA here is from genome assembly GCF_053919585.1 of Euprymna scolopes. Classification (NCBI taxonomy): domain Eukaryota; kingdom Metazoa; phylum Mollusca; class Cephalopoda; order Sepiida; family Sepiolidae; genus Euprymna; species Euprymna scolopes. Next base: position 66,639,443 of record NC_136492.1, read on the forward strand.
CGGGTTCTTGAAACGCTTTACTTCAGGCCATCTGGAAAAAAAACTATCTACTACGATTAGGTAGTATTGTCCTTCAGTCGGTTCAGCAAAGTCTATATGAATGCGTGACCATGGATGATCAGATTTTTCCAAGGTTGATGGACTATCGGTGGTGCCTTTGCGGCTAACGCACAACCTTTACACTTGTTTACTGTTAGTGCAATATCCACATCCATGTTACGCCAGTAAACGTAACTCCGCATAAGTGCCTTCATTCTATTTATACCCGGGTGTCCTGTATGAAAATCACGTAAGATCTTTTTCTGCAAGGTTTTCGGGATAACAATTCTTTCACTATATAATAAAACATCATTGCATACGGAAAATATGCTTTGCGTTTTTGCATCATTTTCCCTTATTTTTTTCTTTATGTCTGTGATGACATCGTCATTTTCAGCTTCCCTTTTTATATCGGTTAACGTGACTGGTAATTCTTTTATTATATTCGCCACCGTGTTTTTTCCTCATAATTGGAACGTATAGCTGCAATTACTGACTCTTCAAGGGTTTCCTCCATTTTCGGTATAAGCCTTGACAGGCACGTAGAAAAGTCTGCACGGACTCGAATTTGTTCCGACTTTTCTTTTACGTACACCGTAGGGGTTGTCCAGACGCTAATTTCGATTTCCGATAAGATGCCTGTTCTTTCGAGTCTATCTAGCTCGCTATTTATTTTGTCTAAACCGGCGAACGGTACGTTCCGTTTTTTCTTAAACACCGGTGTTGCATCCTTTTTTTTTTTTTAGCTCGAACAAAGCCTTAAATTTATTTCCCAGTCCAGAGGTAAATATTTTTGGGAATTTATTTTTTAGATCATTTTTAATATTTTCTGATGTTGGGGTGAAACTGGTTATTTTCCTACAAAAAGCGTTCATTGGTTTATCCCAAAGATTGAATTTTTCAATCCAGTCAATTCCCACTAAGTTCTCGCTTTCTTTTATTACGAAGATTTTCAATTTCTTCGTCGTGCCATTTAAATTAAATGGACAGGATGACCTATCCTTCGAATTTTATTTCGTCTCCTGTCACTGTTTGTGCACCATTACTTGACTTTTGAAGAGTCGGTTTACCCAGCTTTTTCCAAGTGTTGACGTTTATTAACGACAAATCGGATCCAGAGTCAAGCTGAAATTTCACTTGTTTGTCGAAAATATTTACTGATACATATTTTCGTAAATTATTTTTCCCTTTGTCATTTGTTCTCATTTGGTGTACTCCATTTTTTTGTTCTGTAGCAAACACTCTTATTTCCAACTTTATCGCAATTGTAGCACCTGATATTTTTGTAAAGGCAATCCTTTTGCAAATGTTTTTCATCACATCTTCTGCAATTATTACCTGATACTGTCTTTTTATAATTCCTTTGATTATTATCGTAATTTCGTTTTCTGTAGTTATTATAATTTGAGTATTTATAATTTGAGTATTTTTTTGGATTTTGACTAGTCTCAAAATTTCTTTGTCCTGAGTTTCTGAAAGTTTTTTTTAATCTTCCTTATATACGCCACTCCTGCCTTTTCTATATCCCTGGAATCTTTTTTTAGTGATACTGCCCTTTTGGCAATGTTCTGCTAATTTCTGCAATGTCAGACCTTGTTCTGTCTCTAATTTTGAGAGAACGCGTCTTCGGATTTCTGAATTTTTTGTAGATACTAGGCCCTGTGCAAAGATTAAGCATTTGAAATCGTCCACCGTGAGTTCCGATGATTTAAAGTTGTCACAGTTTTTGTTTACTACTGACGCGTATGTCAGGTAGTCCTGCTCATCAGTTTTCTTAAGATTCATACATGACCATCTCTTATTGAAAAGAGACATGTTCGGTCCGAATAACTCCTTAAGAAGCTTTACGGTCTCAGTGAAATCTAACTGATTCGTTCTCTTTGCAATATGAAATCAACAAATTTGCAATGTTCACTTGTACCAAGCTTTTGAAGAAATAAACTTACTTTCTTTCCATTTGGCCAGTTTTCGCAGTCTGTTTCGAAAATATCTTCATGCCTCTTGAAGTATGCCTAAAAAGTTTTATCCTCTTCTGGTAGGTATGTGAACACATCTATGCTGTTAACAATTGTTGCGTTGGAGAAGGTTGTATTACTTTCTTGTATGGAATTAGCTGTTAATCTTTCTACCATTTCTTTCTGTTCAAGTTGCATCTGCGTGAACCTTTCTTCCTGCCTTTCTATGCATTTAATGAGTCGTTCATTTTGTCTTTTGTCTCTTTCTGCGTGTAGCGCTTGCTGTTCTTTTTGTAGGATCTGCTGATTCTGCATGAACTGTGTCATTATTTTAGCAAATTCCTCCATCTTGTTTTTTTTCAAAGATTAGAAAAATCAGTCTATTTACCCAAGTTACTTTTTACAATAATTACGAACAGCCGTTTTAGGTTCGCTTTTTTGTTTGTGTGTCAACCGAATTCTATCGATATATTATTTTTTGCGTTGAACCTTTCTTTTTCACTTTTTCTATTGGATAAAAAATGTATTTTATTTTTTTCTCTTAAACCGTTAAGTTTTAATTACGTAGACGAATTCTTTTTATTAAAAAAAATCCTTTCTTGGTACAGCTGAAAAAAAAATCACTTTCTCCTTCAAGACAATTTGCATAATTTAGTTCACGGTGTACTAGCGAAAAAACCTTTTTCCTTTGACTTTCGTAGTCACTTTTAAATGGTTATTGGTCTTTTGCTATCAAGTATCCAGTGTTCGAATATCTCGTTCGACAATTTTGTAGTTCCTTTCGTTTGTGTTTATTTTTGTTTGTTTTTTTTCGACAGTGATAACTTTATGCGTAAATTATTTTTCGAATACTGTTACTGTGTCTAACAGGGAATTCCCGAGTAAATCTTTTTCAAAATCCTCGATGTTACTGTTGTGTTTAACAGTAGATTTATTTTTCTCTTTGAGTACGTTTTTTTTTTCAATCTTTCTCGAGTAAGTATTTTTCGTACACCACTGTTGAGTTTACTAGTGGATTTTCCCGCGTAAGTCTTTTTTCGAATTCTCGACGCCACTCTGATATTTAATAGTGGATTTTATCCTTCGTAAGTCTTTTTTCGAATTCTCAACGCCACTGTTGTATTTAATAGTGGATTTTATCCCGCGTAAGTCTTTTTTTTCCAATTCCCGTCCCCACTGTTATCTGCACAAATAATTAACAAGAACACGGAAAGTAAAGGTATAAAAATAATATATTAGGCAGAAAAGTTATATACATATTTACATCTCTTCAGATATACTTCAGTTGGAAATATTCCGGTAGGTGGCGTGTTGCTGTCTTACTGGAGGCAACATAGGCGCCTTGCCTATTTGGCGGTCGTTGCAGATCTCCCCCGGTATTGGTGATTGATACCTTTATATATCTCACTCACCCACCTATGTTAATTAGTGGGCGTTTCCACAACAATATATTACATATGAAAGAGTTCGCTGTGGAATTTCTGCAGGTCCCGCTAGTAATAATAATGACATCAATAATAATAGATATTACGCGAAATTTCCAGAAACCAAAAGATACATTGGACATGAAGAAAGGCAATAATTGTATGAGGACTAGGGGCAGTCCTAAAAAACTCAGGAAAACGACTAGAAACAATTTAAACTATACAGCACACGAGAATTCTGAAAACAGTTAAAATCTTAAGGAAAACTACGGAATGATAAAATTGATCCACGCAACCCACAAACATGAAACAGCTACATGAAAACTGCAACAAAAGGTAATATATATATATATATATATATATATATATATATATTAAGTAATGTGATTTATAATTTAAAAGTTTTAAAATTTTTAAAAAATTTAAAAATCAAAATTTAATTAAATTAAAAATCAGTTTCATAAGAAGGAACAACAACAAAGTCAATTATCTGTACGATCGTTTCGGAAATCCGTGCTTTTTATTTGTGGTATACATGAAGTCACGTAGAATAATTATACATAGTTTTTTTGGTAAGCACGGTCTCCTCATCAGCAAATTTAGGAGGATTTCTATTGAATTGAAAAGACACCAAAAATAAACCTAGCATTAAAAGTAAGGCAGATGAATCTGAAAAATTGAAGTAAAAGGTTTGGGTATAAAATTTATAAGAAAATTAATAAGGAAATTGGTATAGGTTAGAGATAGAAATGAGTAGAAAAAGTATATATATTTTTGAATTTACATAATAAATTTGATTTAAAAATATATAGATATATAATTACCTTTTGGTTTTTCTTTTTTTGAAATCAGGAACTGTATTTAAAGTAGTCATTTAGATGTTTGCTATAGCTTTTTATTTTATTGAATGATGAATTTTAAAAGGGCGACGCTCGTGCAGTAAATTGTTTCCGTTAGCGTATTTTGATTTAGAGACGCTACAGTTAATATCTATAGAGAGAGAGTTTTTTTTTTTTTTTTTTTTTTTTGCAAGTTTTTAAGGGGAGATAATTGTCATGGCTTTATTTATTATTTGATTTACGAGTCTAAGGGCGGTAATTGGTTTAACTTAATTTATTAAAAAAAAAAAAAAAAAAAAAAAAAAATCTATTTTTACTAATGAGTAATTTTTAATGATTTAAGGTGGTTTATATTTATTAAATTTAAACCAACGTTTATGATTACACGATAGAAGCTCGTGTCTTGAATTTACTAGTTTGGTTGTGCTTTTTATATCTTCATATTTTAAAATTTTTACGGTTTCTTTTGTACATAATGTACAAAATTTATCTCCTGGTTTATATGATTTGCAAGTCTCAATTATTTGCCATTTTAAGTTGAAAGAAATATTGCTATTTTTTAGTTGCCAAATATAGTTGGATAGAGTAGTTTGGTTTGATAGAGAGTTATTTTTAAAAGAATGTTTGTGCGTTGAAATTCTATGTTTTATTGGGCCAGATGTGGAACCAATATATATTACCTCTTGATTATTATGATTATTTTCCGTTAGGTCTATTGTTGGATTATAATGTGGTGGGTTGGTTAATAATTGATCGGTAGATTGATTTAAGTTGGTGTTATTATTTAATTCGGTAGTTGAGTTATGGCTGTTGATAGGTTCTTGTATATTTGGAGTTTTTGATACTGTGCAGCTATAGATAACATTTTTAATTTTACATGAGCCTTGTAGGGGACATTTATTTTTTCTTCTACAGTTACAGTCCGATGTATTTTGTATAGTTGCATTTTGTAGTTTATTAATTTTATTATTATTAGAGCTAATTATTTTCTGATGAAGGTTAGGCATAGTAGAGTAAGAGACTTTAATTGTGTTCTTATTGAAAATCTTATTATATCTATGGGGGGCTTTAAAGTTCTTATCTAATATTTTAAAAAATTCTCTAGCTATGTTTGTTTCTAGGTTTTTGGAATACGGGGGGTTGAACCATATGATCTCCTTGTGTCTATTCTTACGTTTGCGGGTTTTAGTTTGTTGTTTATTTATATTATTATCTAATATTTGTAGTTTGGTTTTATCTTTTTTTGTCTCCTGGTTATTTTTCTTAACTCGTATACGGGAAGACATTGCCATATTATATGTTATTACGCTCTTAATAGGTTTATTTTTAATGCAGTTTATGTTTCTATCATTTTCATTTATGAATTTAATTTGTGAATTATATCCAGAGTTTTTAAGGGCTTCATTATAGTATTTTTCATTTTTGGTAAATATTGATTTAGTAGAAGACAGTCTAGAAATTCTTAGAGCGATATTGGGAACTATTGATTTTAATATTGATTTAGGGTGGTTTGATTGATTGTGGACATATAGAAGTGATTGGTTAGGTTTATGGTATGGTTCAAAGGTAGAATTTTCAAGATTTAAGGTTATGTCTAAGAAATTAACAATTTTTTTATTAGGGTCGATTTTTATACTAAGTCCATAATTTTTAAATAATTTATGTAGAGCTTTAATTGCATTTTCATAATTTTTATTAGTAGAATTCGTTATGAAAAGTGCATCATCTCTATATAGCCCTCCTTCAAGTTTGAATTGTTTATGGAGTATACAATGTATTTCATTTAAAAGGAAAAGGCCAACTAGATCAGTGACCTGAGTCGAGTCCGTCGATCCCATTAAAATGTTGAAGTGGTTAGGGGTATTTTTCCTGGTCCAATATTTATTATCAAATGTTATTAAAGACTGTCTAGCTATAAGTATTAGTTTAGTTTCGTCTTGAGTTATATTAGTTAATTTTCGTGCCATTAATAGAGATTTATTAAGTAGGATAGGTGATATAGATTGGTAATATGATTCAATGTCAAAAGAAAGAAATTTAATATTATTTTTATTTTGAATATTAGAAAACCAGTCGATTACTTGGTTTGAAGATTGCCATAGTGGGTATTTTATTATGGATTTAATTTTGGGGATAATTCTATCTAATATGTTTTTACTAACCAGTCCTATATCTGATTTCGAGGGGCAAATGAGTCTAATAGTAGGGTTGATATTGAAGCTGTGTTTGTGGTCTTTTAAAGTAAATCTCGGGGTACCTGGTACTGTTATTTCTGTGTATTTATCTATTTTAAGTTTAGTTAAAATGTTTTTTGCATCATTATTTATTTTATTTAGTGCTGATTTATTAGTAGTTTTATAATTTTTATTAAGTTCTTTATATATTAGATTTTTATATTGTATATAGTCCATTGTGTAGAAATTTCCAGTTTTATCTGCCGGTACTATGAGTTTATTTTGGTGGCTTGTAGAAATAGATTTTGAAAATTTATTTATTTTTTTAAGTGTTGGAGTGATATATTTTTTATTTTTCTTAAACTTAATATTTTTAATCAGGTTGATTAAGTCATTTTCAAAATTTTCAGTGTCTATGTTTCTCTTAGGGTTTTTGTATGTTTTTAGTCTGTAGTATTTCGCTGCTTTTCTTTCTTCATTGTCTTGTCTGAGGATGGTTTCTTTTATTTCTCCAGGTTGGTGGTGTATTGGTTCTGTGGTTTCACTTTGGTAATTATCAAAATGGTAGGCTTTCCATCTCAAGTTCCTTATAAATGTATTTATACTTGTAATTAAGCTGGTTATAAAGGTGTCTTTAGGGGGTATGGGGATGCATTTAGTTGATAATTGTATGTCCTTCTTATGAAACATATCTACAATTACGTATATAAACTCAACCTGTTATAGGGAGCTGATAATTTAAAGGAGATTAGAATAATAGTCTAAAGAGCTAAGTGTATTTTAATGTAATAGTGAAATTACTAGTTTAATTAAAATACAGGAAATGCTCGTTGTAATTTAGATATATAATAAGCTCGATAGTTAAATGTCCTAGAGCTAATTCAATATTAAGTAATGTGATTTATAATTTAAAAGTTTTAAAATTTTTAAAAAATTTAAAAATCAAAATTTAATTAAATTAAAAATCAGTTTCATAAGAAGGAACAACAACAAAGTCAATTATCTGTACGATCGTTTCGGAAATCCGTGCTTTTTATTTGTGGTATACATGAAGTCAAAAAAAAAAAAAAAAAAAAAAAAAAAACTCTCTCTCTATAGATATTAACTGTAGCGTCTCTAAATCAAAATACGCTAACGGAAACAATTTACTGCACGAGCGTCGCCCTTTTAAAATTCATCATTCAATAAAATAAAAAGCTATAGCAAACATCTAAATGACTACTTTAAATACAGTTCCTGATTTCAAAAAAAGAAAAACCAAAAGGTAATTATATATCTATATATTTTTAAATCAAATTTATTATGTAAATTCAAAAATATATATACTTTTTCTACTCATTTCTATCTCTAACCTATACCAATTTCCTTATTAATTTTCTTATAAATTTTATACCCAAACCTTTTACTTCAATTTTTCAGATTCATCTGCCTTACTTTTAATGCTAGGTTTATTTTTGGTGTCTTTTCAATTCAATAGAAATCCTCCTAAATTTGCTGATGAGGAGACCGTGCTTACCAAAAAAACTATGTATAATTATTCTACGTGACTTCATGTATACCACAAATAAAAAGCACGGATTTCCGAAACGATCGTACAGATAATTGACTTTGTTGTTGTTCCTTCTTATGAAACTGATTTTTAATTTAATTAAATTTTGATTTTTAAATTTTTTAAAAATTTTAAAACTTTTAAATTATAAATCACATTACTTAATATTGAATTAGCTCTAGGACATTTAACTATCGAGCTTATTATATATCTAAATTACAACGAGCATTTCCTGTATTTTAATTAAACTAGTAATTTCACTATTACATTAAAATACACTTAGCTCTTTAGACTATTATTCTAATCTCCTTTAAATTATCAGCTCCCTATAACAGGTTGAGTTTATATACGTAATTGTAGATATGTTTCATAAGAAGGACATACAATTATCAACTAAATGCATCCCCATACCCCCTAAAGACACCTTTATAACCAGCTTAATTACAAGTATAAATACATTTATAAGGAACTTGAGATGGAAAGCCTACCATTTTGATAATTACCAAAGTGAAACCACAGAACCAATACACCACCAACCTGGAGAAATAAAAGAAACCATCCTCAGACAAGACAATGAAGAAAGAAAAGCAGCGAAATACTACAGACTAAAAACATACAAAAACCCTAAGAGAAACATAGACACTGAAAATTTTGAAAATGACTTAATCAACCTGATTAAAAATATTAAGTTTAAGAAAAATAAAAAATATATCACTCCAACACTTAAAAAAATAAATAAATTTTCAAAATCTATTTCTACAAGCCACCAAAATAAACTCATAGTACCGGCAGATAAAACTGGAAATTTCTACACAATGGACTATATACAATATAAAAATCTAATATATAAAGAACTTAATAAAAATTATAAAACTACTAATAAATCAGCACTAAATAAAATAAATAATGATGCAAAAAACATTTTAACTAAACTTAAAATAGATAAATACACAGAAATAACAGTACCAGGTACCCCGAGATTTACTTTAAAAGACCACAAACACAGCTTCAATATCAACCCTACTATTAGACTCATTTGCCCCTCGAAATCAGATATAGGACTGGTTAGTAAAAACATATTAGATAGAATTATCCCCAAAATTAAATCCATAATAAAATACCCACTATGGCAATCTTCAAACCAAGTAATCGACTGGTTTTCTAATATTCAAAATAAAAATAATATTAAATTTCTTTCTTTTGACATTGAATCATATTACCAATCTATATCACCTATCCTACTTAATAAATCTCTATTAATGGCACGAAAATTAACTAATATAACTCAAGACGAAACTAAACTAATACTTATAGCTAGACAGTCTTTAATAACATTTGATAATAAATATTGGACCAGGAAAAATACCCCTAACCACTTCAACATTTTAATGGGATCGACGGACTCGACTCAGGTCACTGATCTAGTTGGCCTTTTCCTTTTAAATGAAATACATTGTATACTCCATAAACAATTCAAACTTGAAGGAGGGCTATATAGAGATGATGCACTTTTCATAACGAATTCTACTAATAAAAATTATGAAAATGCAATTAAAGCTCTACATAAATTATTTAAAAATTATGGACTTAGTATAAAAATCGACCCTAATAAAAAAATTGTTAATTTCTTAGACATAACCTTAAATCTTGAAAATTCTACCTTTGAACCATACCATAAACCTAACCAATCACTTCTATATGTCCACAATCAATCAAACCACCCTAAATCAATATTAAAATCAATAGTTCCCAATATCGCTCTAAGAATTTCTAGACTGTCTTCTACTAAATCAATATTTACCAAAAATGAAAAATACTATAATGAAGCCCTTAAAAACTCTGGATATAATTCACAAATTAAATTCATAAATGAAAATGATAGAAACATAAACTGCATTAAAAATAAACCTATTAAGAGCGTAATAACATATAATATGGCAATGTCTTCCCGTATACGAGTTAAGAAAAATAACCAGGAGACAAAAAAAGATAAAACCAAACTACAAATATTAGATAATAATATAAATAAACAACAAACTAAAACCCGCAAACGTAAGAATAGACACAAGGAGATCCTATGGTACAACCCCCCGTATTCCAAAAACCTAGAAACAAACATAGCTAGAGAATTTTTTAAAATATTAGATAAGAACTTTAAAGCCCCCCATAGATATAATAAGATTTTCAATAAGAACACAATTAAAGTCTCTTACTCTACTATGCCTAACCTTCATCAGAAAATAATTAGCTCTAATAATAATAAAATTAATAAACTACAAAATGCAACTATACAAAATACATCGGACTGTAACTGTAGAAGAAAAAATAAATGTCCCCTACAAGGCTCATGTAAAATTAAAAATGTTATCTATAGCTGCACAGTATCAAAAACTCCAAATATACAAGAACCTATCAACAGCCATAACTCAACTACCGAATTAAATAATAACACCAACTTAAATCAATCTACCGATCAATTATTAACCAACCCACCACATTATAATCCAACAATAGACCTAACGGAAAATAATCATAATAATCAAGAGGTAATATATATTGGTTCCACATCTGGCCCAATAAAACATAGAATTTCAACGCACAAACATTCTTTTAAAAATAACTCTCTATCAAACCAAACTACTCTATCCAACTATATTTGGCAACTAAAAAATAGCAATATTTCTTTCAACTTAAAATGGCAAATAATTGAGACTTGCAAATCATATAAACCAGGAGATAAATTTTGTACATTATGTACAAAAGAAACCGTAAAAATTTTAAAATATGAAGATATAAAAAGCACAACCAAACTAGTAAATTCAAGACACGAGCTTCTATCGTGTAATCATAAACGTTGGTTTAAATTTAATAAATATAAACCACCTTAAATCATTAAAAATTACTCATTAGTAAAAATAGATTTTTTTTTTTTTTTTTTTTTTTTAATAAATTAAGTTAAACCAATTACCGCCCTTAGACTCGTAAATCAAATAATAAATAAAGCCATGACAATTATCTCCCCTTAAAAACTTGCAAAAAAAAAAAAAAAAAAAAAAAACTCTCTCTCTATAGATATTAACTGTAGCGTCTCTAAATCAAAATACGCTAACGGAAACAATTTACTGCACGAGCGTCGCCCTTTTAAAATTCATCATTCAATAAAATAAAAAGCTATAGCAAACATCTAAATGACTACTTTAAATACAGTTCCTGATTTCAAAAAAGAAAAACCAAAAGGTAATTATATATCTATATATTTTTAAATCAAATTTATTATGTAAATTCAAAAATATATATACTTTTTCTACTCATTTCTATCTCTAACCTATACCAATTTCCTTATTAATTTTCTTATAAATTTTATACCCAAACCTTTTACTTCAATTTTTCAGATTCATCTGCCTTACTTTTAATGCTAGGTTTATTTTTGGTGTCTTTTCAATTCAATAGAAATCCTCCTAAATTTGCTGATGAGGAGACCGTGCTTACCAAAAAAACTATGTATAATTATTCTACGTGACTTCATGTATACCACAAATAAAAAGCACGGATTTCCGAAACGATCGTACAGATAATTGACTTTGTTGTTGTTCCTTCTTATGAAACTGATTTTTAATTTAATTAAATTTTGATTTTTAAATTTTTTAAAAATTTTAAAACTTTTAAATTATAAATCACATTACTTAATATTGAATTAGCTCTAGGACATTTAACTATCGAGCTTATTATATATCTAAATTACAACGAGCATTTCCTGTATTTTAATTAAACTAGTAATTTCACTATTACATTAAAATACACTTAGCTCTTTAGACTATTATTCTAATCTCCTTTAAATATATATATATATATATATATATATATATATATATCGAAAAAGCACAAAATAGAACAAAAAAAAAAATGAAGCCACAAAATCCTAAGTTAACCACCCCCGTCTCCCCGATAAATGATGGTATCGCAATAGACTTGCGCCACTCCAAATTATCGTGAATTGTAAAGAAGAATGGAAAGATTCAAGGAGAAAAAACACTAATAATACCCCCACTGGATGAGTGCGAAGAGGACTGGAACCTTACAACTGCTTTTTGCTACCAAAATCCAATTTTACGCGATATCAATGGTTGTTCCGATAACCCAAACTGATTTGCTAAGGTCATCGAAAGAGATGGCGACTACTAAAAATCTTAAGAGTTTTGTCAGCCAGACTGCATGGAACTCCATCGATTATTGTCCGTAAGTAATCACTGATGAGAACCTGTGTGGAATTGTCTAGTGAGTACAAACGATAATTATATATTTGCTCTTAAGAATTTATTAAAACTAATCGATTAAAATGCCGGGATTTTGTTGACTGGCCTCTCTGAGGTTCCGCCTCAAGTAAGTTTACTCAACATATTCACACTGTTCTAACAGCTCAGACTAAGTTGGCTAGTACACATCTAACGTATGTCAGATGAGCACGTTTAGTACCTTTGTGTGGGAAGGTTATTGTCGGAAAAAGATTAACTGGGGCGTCATAGCTGCCATACGGCAATATTGTGAAGTACGATATGGAAGTTTTGGACATTAATACAAAGTCTTGGCAACCAACTAATCCAAGTATAGAAGAACCTCGACAAAGTCATTAAAGTTTACGTAAGAGAGAATGACACAGGTCATCACAAAGAAACCGGCCCACAGAAAGTGATAGCTCAAGCAGATCAGGGATAAAACACGCATGCGACTTCTACAACAGAAATTGTCGCTCCGCCCCGGCCTCTACAACCACAAACGTCTGTTCTCCAACAAAATAATCAGAATGTTGCTCAAAATCAACTCCAACCGATTGAAGAAATAAAGAACATTTGAGCAGATATAGTGTTGGCGTTGTTTGTCATTATTATCCTATTATAAAAGAAAGTAAAACTAAAGACAAAGTAAACTGTATCGTTATATCGTCATCACATCATAAGCTGTATGATGACCGCTTATCAATAGCATAAAAATCGCTCCAGACAAGGCAACTTGATAGCAAGAGCTAACAAGAACGAAATATGATTATTTCAGAGACAGGAAATGTCTATTGACCTTAGTTTAAAAAAAAAAAAAAAAAGTCAGTAAACAGGAATATAGTTCCCCAAGTCTGCGGTTCATGGAAAGAAATTATTAGAACAGGAAATTATATTAGAATCCTTCAAAAACTACTTGAATAATCTTGACAATGACTGGAATGGCGTTGAGACTGACTGATTGTAAAGTGGGTGATCATTTTACATTAAATTAATACAGAAAGCTGATCTCCCACTTTATATCACAATAAGTACATCATGTAGTAAGATCAGATACTACACTTTGATCTTGGCCAAAAAGGCAAAGAAAAGGGTATTTATTTGTTCCCCCACCGAGAAAATTAAGCACAAGGCCGATTTTTAAAATGAGAAGTGAAGGGAAATGGGGACCATGTCCCGGGGGAGTAGGGGAGCTGGATAGTGATAATCGGTATGGAGGGTTGCCCCTACATTGACCAAGGTCTTATATGTGGGGGTCAGTATTTATTTGCTCCCCCACCGAGCAAATTAGGCACAAGGCCGATTTTTAATGTGGGGACTGAAAGGGAAATGGGGACCAACTCCCCGGGGAGTAGGGGAGCTGGATAGTGACAATTTGTATGAAGAGTTGCCCCTACATTGACCAAGGTCTTATATATGGGGCTGCCCCCACGTATGGTCTTTGATTGCAGTATCTGCCGGAACAGATACTACACTTTGAGGTATTTATTTGCTCCCCCGCTGAGCAAATTAAGCACAAGGCCGATTTTTAAAGTGAGGAGTGAAGGGGAAATGGGGACCAACTCCCCGGGTGGTAGGGGGGCTGGATAGTGACAATTGGTATGAAGGGTTGCTCCTACATTGACCAAGGTCTTATATGTGGGGTCGCCCCCACATAGGGTCTTTGCTTGCAGATACTACACTTTGATTCTGGCCAAAAGGCCAAGAAAGCTTACAAAGATAAGAACAGCATCTATTAACAACATACCTTTGATCTTAACCAAAAAGGCCAAGCACAAAAGTGTTACGGACAGACCGACCGACGGACCGACGGAGTGACTTATAGAGTCGCTTGCACGCCACTAAAAAAACGTTTTCTACTGATTAGATCAAACCCACATCGTAAATAAATGTGTATATGAATTCTACTATAAGACTAACACAATCGAGATAAACACAAGCAATTAACTAAAGAATTATCATAGACGTGTCAAATAATAATTGAAAATAAACTCAGTATAATTAGAAACGAAAAGGACGGTCTTATAATTAGAGACAGTCGTTATGTATTTGTTAAACTTAAATGAAAAGTTCCGTATTTTATGATAACGACAGTGAATCAAATAAGATTTTTAATAAATTATGGGTGACAAAAAACAAGTGAAGAAACACAAACGTAAAAGAATATATTCGATATTGAAAAGCAACATGTCATCGGTTCATGTCAGGGTTTGGTTTGGTTCAAAAATGTGTATTGTTTTATTCAAAGTAAATAATTTGCATTTATATTATGTCGGATATGTGCACCCATTTATTTATTCGTAATTTAATTATTTATAATTATAAATTAAAAAAGAAAAACACAGGTGCAACGGTATATATCATGTGCCATAGTTAAATTTAGGGGAAACAAATGGGATTGAGACATATTGATATCTCTTACTTTTAGTATAATTTAACAATAGTTAATATACATCAATTAATAAAATTACGCATAATATATGGGCAAAATCACTTATTTGAAATTCAAATATTTCAAATTTTGCAATAATTATAATCCCCTGTAATTAAAGACGAATTTTACACGAATCTCTGAATTTTACTTGGCCTGTGAATATCTTAAACTAAAGCTTTGAATTGTATAATTTCCTAGAATAGTAAAATAGTAGTTCTACTAAATCTTATGTTTAGAATACTTATCCCAACTTTGATTAAAATCCATGACATTATTTTTAAACGAATGCTTAAAGTTAAGTGATCTAAACAAAACACTGCAACTTTGGAAATCTTGCTTGATTCGTTACAAATGACTACAGATACACTTAATGCAAATCTGAAATATCTGATTCTCTAAATGCTCATATTATGCTATATATAAATATTTTAAAATACTCCAAGGGAAAGCGAAATTTGAGTAATATTTGATTGGTGTCTAATAATTTTGTTAAATATTAGAAAGAATCGAGATATCTGAATTTGCACTGCTCTTTGTCACATTTGTATTAGGTTGGTACAAAAATAATGTTGTGTTTTGACTTGAAGTTGAGCGTCAAAAGGACATTATTTTTGCATTAATCTAATATAAAACTAAATTAAATTGAACATAGTTCGTATTACCTACGATTACGCCTAAAAACTATGTTCGATAATTCATAATGGTCACTTAATTAGTTTAAGAATTCATCCTATTTGTAAAAAATATATAAACATACAAACTCTAAGTTTAGAATCTGCAGCTTAAATGCCATATATATTTTCATAATGTACTACATATATTTACTCACGTATTGAGCACTATTGAAATAAATACTAGTTTACTACGTTATAGTATATCTTGTTATTGATTTATTGATCTTATTGGATTTCAGGACAAGAGTTTATTTAGTCTGGTGGAGGCTGCAGCTTAGTGTTGCTACAAAATACAATACCACTTAGAGAAGATGTACCATTCCTTTATGAGCCAGTATATGGCCGTGTCGAGATCTATAAAGTCTTCGAATACTATGCTATTTTGAATATTTAGTCAGTTCTTTTTGTACGGTGTCGTATTCGCGAGTCAGATTGTCGGAAAAAGTATTGTAAAGAGACACCAAATAAAATCGGGGATGGTATCTTGTGGTTTATTAAAACTATCTTGTTTAATAGGTAATTAGTATTCTCCGATGTTGCTAGCTTGCTACAATTAATTCATGATTATCAGAAATAAACAGACTCCTTCTTGGGGCAAACAATTCATCTCTGTATAAGATACATAAAGATCCGTGTGTTGCTTTAAATTGTACTTTATATCTCTAATATTCAATTAATAAATAAGTAACGAAAATTGTTGTTCATCTCATTAATTGATCAGTTAACTGTGTTATAATATATCTACTTCGTGTTCTATTAGTAATATCGACTTCCAGAACAATAATTCATCTAGTCTGGTGGAGCAATCGACCTTAGTGATGTTAATATAAGCAACATCACTTAGAGAAGGCTTACCATTTATCTGATAGACCACTGTGGGGTAGCAATACCGAGAGGAATTTATTTGAATTGCGAATACTACAACGTGTGTATGTGTGTAGATATACGCATTTGTTGGCGTTTGTTCTTCGGAGGCATGTGTGTTCTGTGCGCCATTTTGTGTTGACGGCGCCATCTATCTTATCGTGTGCCGCTTCTCTCTTCTGAGTTCGCTAAGAAATTCGAATCATAAGGGGGTGCTAGAAACGCCGTGATCCCGTCACGAGATTATAATCACCGAGCAGCATTGTCTATTCATTAAATCCGGCATGAAAAATAAACACAGTGTGATTCCGCTCAATCACATGATGAGTTTTGGGGGCCCAGGTTAACATCAGTTCAGTCGCCATCGCTCACACCCCCTACCACCATCATCATTAACATCGCCACCCTCACCAATGCCATCCCTCATCGAGAATGCAAAAACTGATTATTTGATAATAGTGCCCCTTTGTGAAATAATTATCGCCCCTCTCATTTATCAGGTGCCCCGTCACTTTTCTTGGAAACGCGGAAGTTTGTATAGTTCTCGGAGGTGAGGTTGTAGGGTGAATGTTAGTGTTTTAGGGTGGGTGTGGTTTGGGAGCTGACGACGGGATTAAAGCAAGAAAAAAGAACAAATAAATACAGTTTTTATTTGCTTTTTGTTCTTATGACAGAAAGGAATTAACTGATAAAAAGTTTAGATGTATGTTAGAAAAATATCCTTTCTAGTACGGTTGAAATACATTCCTCAAAGAGAAGAGTATTGAAGCAGTTTTCATGTCCTATTTATTAAGATGAAGATCAAGTTATGATACTTTTCAAAAATATGTTTAAAATCTTTGTTAGAATCTCTGTTCAAAATCCATTACGTGCTTCTGATTCAAGAAAATTTCGAAAATTTTACGTCAAGGAGCCTTAAGAAAAAAATCATGAATTTATGCCCAATTGGTATATATGATTATACAATTCAATGCAAATCATAAATAGTTGAACTTTTTAATCTATTTAAAATACTAAAAATACCCTAAAACTTTAGAAACATTGATTACATCATGAACATTACGCAAAAATCAGAGACACCGCCATGTTTACTAAGGGCTTCTCTCCACTTTTTAACCCATCTGAAGAAAACTATATATAAACGTTATCCAAATGCAATGCAAATGCGGTTGTATTTCTTTAGTCACGGAAAATGTAATGTTTGTATAGTCGTTACAAATGACGGGATGATTACGCACTAATTTTCATGCAAAATCATAGAATTATGGTAACAGAGCCGCTGTCGCTGGGTTGACAGCAGCAGCCACATGCAAATGACCGAGCCCCTGTGCGACGTGACGTCAAAGCGAAGAGAAGAAATAGGCAGAGATAAAAAGGCACACGTAGACGGAGAAGGGCGTTCAGAGAATACGCATTAGAGACGTGTTCAGAGTAGTCGTGTTGAAGACGTGATGAGAGAAGCACGTGTTTGAGACACGTGGTTAATATTAAGAAAAAATACTGTTAGAAATATCAGATATAAAAACTTTTGTTAAAAATGAAAGAGGGCAGAGTTTTCTCCTGTTATTTGTTTCTTTCATGTAACGAATGCAATGCATTGCCGCATTAATTTTATATAACATTTCGTATTTGAAAAAATAACAAAAAAAAACAACAAAACAAAAACTAAGGACAAACCTCGCATTAAAACTATAACACTAAAAGTGCACAAAACAATATATTTGTATTTAAAAAAGCAACGAAACAACAATGTGTCATATGAAAAAAAAACAACTAATGACGAACTCTGCGTTTTCAAATTATAGCATGGACAAAAATACACAGCGTTTCCTTTTTGTACTCTGAGTGAATCATCATGTAAGAAATAAGGTATTGTCTTCAACACGGACGAAAAATAAAACTTAAGGTACATCTGCGTAAAAAGGCGAGAAAGATGTTTTTGCCCTTTTAGTCCATTGCTGTTAACGTAACCGCCAGCGATTGACACTGAGACACCAAAGAAATACAGATGTTCGTGTTTTACTTTCTCTTCTCTGCTAAGTATTTCAGTACAATTCTGTGTCCCGTGCATATTTTTTCTTTCTATGACAAAAAAAGAGGATTTTTACTTTGGAGGAAATGGTATTATAAATATACGGCATAAAAACTATAAGTAGACATACATAACAACGTCTTTTTGATTGCAAAACTAGTCAGAAATAAATTAATGTTTTTATCATTCTAAGTTTTTCTTTCTAAAAAGACAAAGCTTTTGTTAAACTGAACACGGTTTATATAAAGAAAGAATCTGTACATTCTTTATTTTTACCAACCGTAAAAGAAAGGCACGCTGCAGGGGGCGTTAGGGCAGTTAGATAAATTATAAATGCAACACCAGCAAGAATAAAAACAATTTTTCCAACACCAGAAACGCACAGAAGCAAAACAACTTATACTACACGAATTGGTAAAACAACAGGAAAGCACAGAAGAAAACCTCGATTGAACTCGATTAAACCAGGTACAGCAACATAAAAATCAACAGCATATGGAGGAGTTACTTGCCGAAGACAAAAATAATGCGTCCACCGAAAACAATACCACATTTTCACAAGATTCAATATGGAATGCCATTAACACCTTCTGCTATGCACCAGGAGATAAGTGATTTTCAACTTACTAGAGACGATACGAACACTTATTTAGTACAAACTTTCAGTATTGATCAGATCGGAAAAAGATCGCTTGCTATTATGCAAATTGGAAACTGCTCAACATAAGAAATATATGGATATATATTTTGCCACGAAAAACTTCGGAGCTATCTTTCGCCGATACGGTGGAGCTTCTTACAGAACTGTTTAACTGAAAAGTCTCTTTGTTCCATAAACGATGGAAATACTCGAATCTGGTAAGAAACGATGAAGGTGACTTTGCAACAAATGCGACCGTGTTTATTAAGGCAACGAGTTTAAACTATCAGATCTAAGAGCGGACAATTTTAAATGTCTATAATTTGCGAAGGACTGACATCATGTCAAGATGTTGACATAAAAAGGCGTGTTCTAATAAAATTTGAAAACTAACCGAGTTTAACTCTAAAAAAGTAACAGAAGACTGCCGGAAGAAATTATTAAAAGACTCGAACGATATCGAATCTGACATCGCTCATATAAAAAATAACAAAATCTAAATTGCACACGACAAATAAAGCAGAGCCTAGGAAAAATGGCCGGATATATTCGCACATTTATGATGAAGAATTTTCAGAAAGAAATGTTCGGTCTCCTTGTAATCAATGTGGAAATTTGCATTCAGTTAAAGACTGCCGACAACTCCCAGCACAAATATTTAGCATATAAAACAATAAGATACAATATTTCCCAAGACAGGAATAAAATAATAATAAAAACTGGGTACGTTTGACAGAAACCGGAAAGAATGTTCACGCAAATATGTGACG
This sequence comes from Euprymna scolopes, assembly GCF_053919585.1. Taxonomy (NCBI): domain Eukaryota; kingdom Metazoa; phylum Mollusca; class Cephalopoda; order Sepiida; family Sepiolidae; genus Euprymna; species Euprymna scolopes. The sequence goes on from NC_136492.1 coordinate 66,659,108, forward strand.
GTAAAAATTGAATAGACCTACAATGGTGAGATCCGACAAAACAGTAAAGGCCGTTGATGGCACAAAAATTAGCTTTGAAGGGGAATTTTTGAAACAACGTCACACTATTGGCAAAAACTAAAAAGTTAAAAATATATATACAGAAGAACTCCGGGATATGGTATATAAAATTAGTAACAAAATACAATACAGTATATAAAACACATGTATATAATCAAATAACATTATAAATAACACCGTAAGGCGGGACAAATATGGTAACCAGGGGATATAAAAACATCGTATTCTATAGCATAATCTGAAAAAAACGTATTCTAGGGATACCGTATCCCGGGGTTCTACTGTACTAAGAAATACCATGAACCTACTCGACTCGGACTGGATGCATGAATTTAATCTTATAATACCGATGTTCTGCAGAAAAGCGAAATAAATCTGGACTGAAACAGAGAAATTAATCTCGAACTTTAAAATAATAATTTACAGAAGTATTCTCACTTGGTCTGGGAAAATGTACAAAAATTGCCGCTGGACTAAGGTTAAAGTAAAATATATAACTAATATTAAAAAAAAAAACTCAACGTGTCATTTGCGTCCCTAGAAACAATCGACCAGGAGCTTGACAGACTCGTATTCTATCGAAAATAGAAGAGTTAGTGGACTTCCCCCCTCCAATCACTGTCTATATGAGAAAGAATTCGGGAGAAATCCGTTTTACTGCAGACATTTCAACTGGGATGACATTAGAGGAGGACTTCTATTATCCTTTACCGAGTCCGGAGGAAGTCTTTACAAAATTAAACGGTGGTAAAGTTTTCGAAAATCGACCTAAGCGATGCATATTTCCAAATCCCGGTCGAAAATAAAAGTGCTAAATTGCTCTGTAGAAATACCCGTCGAAATTTTTACAGATATGAAAGACTGGCATTTGAGGTCAATGTCGCACCTGCCATTTTACACAGGTTATGTATACTATGCTAGGCGGGCTTGACTTTGCCATCGCATATATTGACAACATTATAGCCAGCAAGAACAGGGAACAACATAAAGACACTATCTACAAAATATTCAGAGAAACACAAGATTTTGGCTTTAAAATTAACCGCCCTGATCCCGATAGACCGCTGCTTCAACTGCAAAGTTTTTTATTGATCGCGTTATGACTATCATAGTTTTATTCCAAAAGTGCATGAGCTGCATTAACTATTAATCTAGGTTTTGAAAAATGTAATACGTTGAGAATGGACGATCGAGTGTCAGACAACGTTTGAGTAAATTTAAAAATCTTAACATCAAACCCTTTTCTTGCACATTTTAACACGGGACAATACATCACAGAAGCTAGTGATGCTAGCGAATACGCTATAGGCGCATGTTTGCTACATAAGATGGCAGATGGGTCGACAAAAACAATTGCATCTGCACCTAGAACATTACTTCCGGCTAAGAAACAATACTTTCAGATAGAGAATGAAAGTCTCGCCATTATTTATACAGTTTCGAAATGTCACCATTATCTGCACGGAAGGCGTTTTAAGAAAATCGCGCATGCGGATGAATTTTCTAGGTTAATTCTGACTCAAAAGGAGTCCCCGAGGACTCGGTAATCGTTGCATTGCACATTGATAATGCTATCCGAGATCCACCTGTGACTCTCCAAGAAATTAAGACAGAAGCAGAGAATGATTAATTTATAAAAGCAACAGAAATTAGAACAAGAAGAACTTACTTCAAGACACTTATTAACTATGCGACAACGTCCTGCTTTATGGCGCGAGAGTCATTATTGCTAAAACTCTACTACTGAGAAACTTTTATATATGTCATCTTGGCGCTAGTAGGATGAAATTCCTGACGTGCAGCTTTGTTTACTGGTCGTCCGTGGAGTAATATGGTTAAAACATGTAAAGGATGTGTCTTGACAGCAAAGACACAACCTATTATTCACAAACCTTATCCAAAATCCGAACAGCAGTAGTCCAGGATACTAATAGACTTTGCAGGACCGGTGTATGCATCTTATTACTTGATAATGGTGCATAGTTTCTCCAATTGGCCAGTGGTGGTAAGGTGCAGAAAACCCATCACAACAGTAACTATAAATTTCCAACATAGGCTGTTCCTTGTTTTGTCGTTGTTGATTGTCTGGTTAGTGATAATGCCAGCAAATTCATTTCTTCAGAATTCAAAAAAGTTTGCGAGACATACCAGATAAAACATTACACAACGCCACAATATCTTCATAAAAGCAACGGCCAAGCCAAGCGCTTTGTTTACAAACTACAAAAGGCTTATGAATCGCCCACGAAAAAACTCTAGAAATAAGGTTTCTTTGTGTGTACAGGGAAAGGAAATACAAATGATTGACAATGTTATATACATAAACCAGGACGCGAAATTCAAACACAAAAGGCATGTGGACCAAATACGGAAACGTTATTACTAAGGATCAAGAAGATTTGCCCCGGGAAGATATAGAGGCTATTGAAACAGTCTACGATACATTTCATATTGAGCTTTCTCAAATCACACAGAACTACGACTTCTGGCAGATAAAGAATGATCACAGATCAACTCATGGTTTATTTTAAGAGACAGAAACATTGATACACCTTTCGGAGTAATCAGCTTGAGAGGAGGGTGGAGTAGGGGTACTACCTGCGTTACCTACGAATAAACTGATTCAGACACAATACTGGAGGACAAAGACCTGAGGCTGAAGTCGATATCCAGTGGACCAACGTGGCTGTTCGTCGATATTGTAACACAGTTCGATACTCTACTCCCGTGTTCTGATTTTACGTGTAATCCTTTAAAAGGGTTATGACAGGAATATCTCGTAAAGCTTATAAAAGTGGATTTAATTATGAGATTTTAATTTTCCGTCCACATACAAGTAAAACAGCTTTATGGGATATTATTAACCAAATATATCAGACAAAATGGCGAACACAAACTAGAGTTATAACAGAAAATATCACGCATCCAATATTTATACCTGTCACTGCATATGCTCTACAGCCGTAAACATAACTTCATTGAGCTTGTTATTTGAAACAATTTGAGCAATAGTGTAAGAGATATATTTCTTAAAATATATTCCTTTTATACAAAGTCTGAAATTATATATAGATATATATATATATATATATATATAATTTCAGACTTTATACATAAGTAGAGTAGATTACGAACTCTACTTTCTATAAGCAATATCGACTGAAGAGGTTTTTAGATACTTATAAATAGCTGACTAAAACATGTTCATGAATGTGCAGCGACATATAAATGCTTATGTATAACAAATAAAATCTATATCTTGCTCTACTTCGGCATTGAATACTCTTATATGAACCGCGTTAAAATCCATTGGTTGCTTCACCTCTGGAATATAAACCTGGAATAATTATATCTTTATTATGTTACATACGTATGTGTGTGTTTGCGTATTAATTTAAACGCTTACCAATAGAAGAATATTATCGATATTATACGCCTCAGAAAAGCACATATATACAGGATATGCGCTCAAATATTGCCTTAATTCAAAATCCGAAGACTAAAAATCCGAATCTGTGTAGAAAAGTTTACTTACCGTGTTCATGGTTTCACACTAATGCTATAAACAATATCATTACATATTCACCCTAAACGACCGATTAAACAACAAACCACATAATTATAAGCAATTCCGAAATTGAATCATTTTTATAAAGGGTTATTAGCAGCTTTCAAAACAAGATTACCCTATAATTACTGTTATCCTATCAATATATACTTTTAAATTAGTTGTCTTAAGAAGGGTGTGCGTAATAAATATAGTATTAGTATATTTAAATGTGTTTTTTTTCTTTCTTTATGAGGTATGGGTTAGGTTTCGCTGATGACTCCCTGAATGGAACATCTGCAAACAAAATAATTAACGTCTCCACGTAACCCGTCATCTAAACTAGAATATATATTCCATAATTACTAATGATCACCTCAATTGTTTAGGATTTTAAAACACGCATACATAGTATTGTCGCTCACACAAGCAGTGATTATTTTTATATAAAATTAGGCTTTATAACGTTAAATCGTTTTATTTTTCAAATTGATTTAAAAAGTAATTGAGGGGAGGGTTCGGTTGTGTGTGGGTGCCCACACCTAATTAATGAAATTTACTAAGAAAATACTGTAAATATGTAACTAACCTGGTTACTGCGAATATATTCATAATCATTTCCGTTTAAGTGTTTATCATGCACAGCAAAACAAAATGTATAAACATATACTTATACATAATTATATATATATATATATATATATATACATATATATATGTATGTATGTATGTATGTATGTATATATGTGTGTGTGCGTGAATCCCTAACTGTTTAATTCTATAAAAAATAATGTTATTCACCGCGTTGCCTTGTATATATATCCTAAACTTCATGATCCAATCATAAGTTTTAGAGATTATCCTTTTTGTAGAAATGATGGGATAAAAGGTGGCTGATTTATTTTACTGCATCCAAAACCAAACTACTATTTATTAACCACCAACGCTCTGATTTCCACTTGACTCCAATTAAAACGAATGACTCCACTCTGGAGGAAACACCCTGCTTCGACAAGCGTATGGGACTGGCCATCACGCCTGACTTGAAATAGAAGATTAAATAATATATGTTGCTAAAATCGTTGAAAATATGTTGGCTTATTCTACCGCTTCAGAAGGTATCTTACTCGCGACGCAATCTCGCAATATATATATATATATATATATATATATATATATATATATATATATATATATATATATATATATATAAACTAACATCATATTAAAAATATATATAGACAAAAACACATTTAACTACACCTAGGTTTAAAATAAGTCAGATCACTAGATATCTACGCTTCCCGCTAAAAAAGCACATACAAAGGAAGGGTTAAACCTAAAGTCAACTGCGCTTTTGTCCTGTAGGTGCTTGCCCATTGGCTGATTAGGAAGAGAGCAGTGAAAACTAGGAAGCTGATTGACTAACTAAAAACTCGATAGAATGTGCGTATATAAAAACACGAGACAACCATAACTCTTCGCATAAGCCTGACGAATCCTAGCGTGGATGAAACGCGGAATACTCTGAGTAGCTTAACTGCCATATACATTTTTATAACTGACTTTGTGTGTGTGTGTATATATATATATATATATATATATATATATATATACTTTCTAGTGAGTAACTATGCCCTACATTTTAGGGATGAGAATTTTAGAGACAAATATATTTTCCTATCGATTACTATTGAAAAAACATAGGCCAAGAAGGAAGATGAAGATTTTGTGTTAAGATCTTCGCCTTTATTTTACTCTTCTCATAAAATATATAGATTTATCATGTTGACTAAAAGAGTGTACCAGCAGAGTTCCCCATCTTTTTCTTGTTTAGCAAACACTTGAGTTATCTGATCATCAACGCACACACCCATTAATCCGACACCGAATACATTTACAATGACATTAAGATTAAATCAGTGTATTATTATCCTGCTGCAACATTTTCTATTAAATACTTCAAATTGTCACAACTTGATTGAAACGTTAACCCATTTATGACGTTATTTTTTTTTATCAAATTTGCTTCAGACAAAAATTACCTTGTACCATTAAAGGTTTTCAATTGCATATTTAAAGAAGAATAATGATTTACATATATTTATATCTATATCTATCTATCTCTCTATCTCTCTATCTCTCTCTCTCTCTCTCTCTCTCTCTCTCTCTCTATATATATATATATATATATATGAGTCACCCTTTATATATATATATATATATATATATATATATATATATATATATATATATATATATATATAGGAGTCACCCTTTATATATATATATATATATATATAGAAAGGGTGACTCCTAAAAAACGGGCCCAACTCTAATTAGGCCCTGTTTCTTAGTGTTTTGTCCAAATGAATCAAACTTTGGTCATAACTAGTATATTATATTCAAAACATCACATCAAAGCACTAGGGTCTT
>NC_136492.1:66670150-66697650 GCF_053919585.1 Euprymna scolopes
ATTAATGTTTTTAGCTAATTTTTCGATATTTGTCATCCGAAAGGTTGAGCTTCAAAACGATACCGATCTTGTAAAAATCCGTCGCCTCTCTCAAAGGTTTTAGGCAGGAACACATAGATACATAGATAGATAGATAGATACATGATGATTGCAACATCTTGTCAGACGAATGCCACTCCCTCAGACACTTAAAGTCCATAAGCCCAAATGCCTGAGGGAGGATCTATACACAGATGATGTTACAGAGTCTTAGCTTTGTACGACAGCTAAGTCTCTCTCTCGGTTCAAAATGTTGAGATCCAGCAACAAGCAAGAGCAAGATAGCCAGCAACAAATCAAACTGCAGACCAGCTTAATGCGGGTACTGGTCTTCCGCTTTATGGTTTTTTAAATCAGAGATTTGCTTCTCCTAGAAAGGTTGCCTTCACTACGGCTTACGGGAGCCCTCTCCACCCCAACACATATATACATACACACAAATATACACGATACATACATACATACATACATACATACATACATACATACATTTAAACAGACACGTGAGATTTATATTATAGATGGCACTTCCTTGAGAATGGCTTCTACTCTGTTTTTATTTTTTTCATCTCGGCCCAATACTATAATATTTATCCTCGATAGTTATTTATATTTTGACCACGTTTTGAATTATTTTTGCCCCTCGTTTCAGACGATTACTGTGAAAATGTCGGGCTTGTATTTAGAACTAGATTCATTGGGATACTTTATAGGTAATTAGGCAGCAAGATGTATTTTTTACATTATAATTACATTTTTGCATGCTAATACAGTCAGGGAAGATGGGGTCCGACAGGGAATTCCGAAGTGCAGTAGTCCAAGGATAAAAGCAAAGTATATTTTTTTTTTCATTGTTATCTCTCCGCTCCTAAAAAATATATATATTTGCGAAGTGTTTCTTGGTTTCCTTTTGTAACGAAACGTTTTCTTATTTTTTGATATAAGCTAAAAGTTTGCATATATATATATATATATTAAGAAAAAAATATCGAAACAATTAATAATGATGGCACTATATATATATATATATATATATATATATATATATATATATATATACATATATATAGTGCCATATATATATATATATACATATACATATACATATATATACATATATACATACATATATATACATATATATATACATATATATATACATATATATATCTATATATATAGACTCGTCTATGCTCCAACTGACATAAAAAAATTGCAACATTATGTTTTTATTTTGTTTAATGTCAGGTTGGGTCTCCTTTACATCATAGAAAAAGTTGGAGAAGGTGTAATTATGGGAAATATTCACATTTCAAAGTTGAACTTTTTCCACTTAGAAGTTATTATTCCATTACGTTTTAAAACACTAACTTATCAAGGCCCGGAGGCCACTCGGGGATAAGGGGTATTGCGTGTACAGTAATCAACGGGATAATATCGAACTGATCATTAGCAATGGAAATTTGATAAAGTATCTTACTTAAGAAGGCGGCTCACCAGGAACTTGTTTATGATGAACTTAAAGACATCCAAGTTGTAGTCATCTGGGAAACAGGCAAACAGCAGAGAGTTCCACAGGCGTGCACTTCTAAGAAAAGAAGCTTTGTTCATGGAATCTATGTTTTGATTTAGGCACAGATAAAGAGTGGGGAAAAATTATTGACAGTTGTTTCAGCTAGACGGCTGCTTTTTGTAAAGATTGGCAAAGGGGGGGAAACCAGAGATTGGAGTTCAGAAGAACACCTTCCATGGAAATAATGATAAAACAAAGATAGGCTTGCAACGTCTCTTCTGGGGGGGGGAGAGGTTGCAGGGAAGAGAAAAGGGCATCCCCATTAAGCTACGAAGTCTATTTCGTACTCTATCAAGGCAGGATAGGCTGTTTTAGCAGCTCCTACCCAGATGTGGCAGCATTACTCCATCCTTGGACGTACTTCGCTTTTATATAGATAGAGAATTGCATCAGCAGAGAGATATCTTCTGGAGAAGGATTCCACCATTTGTCCAGCGACCTTGGCAACGGATTTGATGTACGTGTTCCATTTCAGATCAGGAGTAAAGGTCAATCTCAGAAACTTGTCAAATCATGGAGCCTCCCCAAGACTATAGCCATCCATTTCAATTGGGGATAAGAGCGTTGATGATGTAAAGATAGGAGCTTGGTTTTAGATGCATTAAAAGTAACCAGCCACCTCTTGCCAATGATGTTGACTCACCTCTTATAGCATATCTATGGTTACCCCAACCCCACCCTAATTCACATGTCATAATGATTTTTTTTCAAGTTATTCACTTTTTCTCCTCCTCATCCTCATCATCTATGACTAGAGCATTTTTCATATTGTCACAGTTGCCATCTTGGCAATAATCACATGCACTGGTACATTCAAGTCCATGCCATCTGCAGGTACACCTTAGGGTATAGCATGCTTCCAAATAGTTGCAGTGAATCACCTGAATAAAGCGTTTTCATCACTACAAGTGTAGATCGAATTGAAATATCTTAGGAATCAGTCAGTGTTTGTTCTTCTACAAAGGTAAAGGATACAAATTTGTCGCATCGCAATCATCACTCGTATTTGTTTTAATAGTTTTTTGTTCTATTAGTTTCAATGACCCCAGTTATTAATAGTGCAAACATTTTTAATGTGAATATGATATGAGCAAAAATATGGAGACATGGGCGGCACAGAACTATTCGTTTTATTTTTCGTTTTCCCTTTTTTTTCTGTTGAGACCACCCGCGCTTATCAAGCCAATCAGATGAAATTCTGTCCATGACAAACACCGTGACTGAAAGATTATTTTCACGTATCCGTTATCATAATCGACACTTATTAAGTCCTTTCTTTCCTAGTTTCCCGCCTATTTACAGCCTTCTTGACCTATTTCATTGCAGTAGCTTTCGGATCGTCTGGGAAGGAGGAGTTGTCTTGCATATTTTTTGTTTCCTTTCCCTTTTTTCGATATAAGATATAAATAGTTCTTTCTACGAGTTAAAATTGTTCTCCTATTGTGTCGGGATTAGAGGTATTTATTCCCTTCCTAACATATCAGACACTAAAGGAATACTGTACTCTTTATAATGAAATCAACGTGTCATTTTTTATAATAAAAGCTCCAATTTTCAGGAATATGTTAAGCACGTGTTCGACGAATCACATATTTTATAAATAGCTCATATATATATATATATATATATATATATATATATATATATATATATATATATATGCATGTTTGTATGTGCATATTTATATATACATATGACTACTTCATTCAAACACAAATTAATATACGAGGATATAATTTTACACGTAAATTTTCAGTATTTACTTCAACAGTGCTCAACACATAGGTAGAGCTAGGTAGTAAGTTACATTACCATATATTTTCATAACTTACTATATATATATATATATATATATATATATATATATATATATATGGTATCAAATGCAACAAGACGACAACTATTTTAACGGTGTATGATAAAGCCTAAAAATTCAATTAAATTGAAAAATATATCAAACAATCAATTAAATCTCGATGTCTGCGTGTTACCTAAAAAAAGCATTAAGGAACTACACAAAAAACTAAACATATATTATTATGTAAAACATTCCGGAAAAAAAACTAACAATGGAAGTTGGTTCGAATATTTAAGTGCGTTACTAAGGATATTTTAGGTCTTTAACTCCCTTTAACATTATAAATATACAGGGTGTGGCAGAAATGTGGATCACATTTTAAAAGTTGGCAAAAAGAATAGATAGTAGAATCTTTATGAAAACTTGCAGTTTCTGAGCAAATCCTTAATTTCTATGGACGGAACTGCATATCAGTGTGTAGAATTCTTCTGACTGTTCGATCAGGAAACCACAAGATCAAAGCATGTTTTGAGACTGAATAACAGAAAGTCTCACAGCTCGAATACTGTCTGGCGTCCACGCGCTTCAAGGCCTTAAAAGTTTCTTTTTTTTAAGTGCCAAACCTGTACCTCTAAAATTTACAACCAATAGCTGTATTGATTTTCTTTCTGGAAGAGCATCATGCCTTCCTACCTTGTAATGAATTCGGAAAGCTACATGCGTTGTAGTTACAGATTCACCATTATTCAAAAGCATTTCTACAGGAAAATCACGATGATCATCGTCCAAATCATATTACTTGATGAGGATACTTAAAAATTGAGAAGTTATTAGCTAAATGAGAACATCATTGGCTCTTGCATAAGTTCATCAGCAACATATAATTGAAAGTCTAAAATGTGGAAGGTATTTCTGCCGCAGCTTGTATCTTATCACATTCAATTTAAATCATACGTATGGGATTTTCTGTAGAAGTCGAATTTCTTTATGCTTTCATAAGGGAGTTATTAAATGGGATCGATACTTTTATAAAACTCCACATGTATTCTAATCTAATTAAACATATATCATCTCTATAATATTCTGATTGTGCCTTCCTTAATTAGTTCGCTTTGAAAAAGACTAAATACTGTTTTCAATGCTAAACTGCTTCAGAAAAGTCGTAAATGTCGCTATATTTTTTCTGTAAAAAAAGCCAATCAGGTCACTCTGGACAGGAATATGAAAGTAACATCCCTTTGATGTAGCCTCGTATTCAAATATCATTACATTAATATTTGTTGATTGTAGTCATTGTGTGAAAAAAGAAATCGTTGTAATCTCGACGTGCTGCGGTTCTTCATCAAAGAAAGAAGTCAGCAAAGCGTTACAAAAAATGGAACATTCGAAAGAAGCAGGGTAACAAAGAAGGGCAAAAAAGAAGGGCATTATCTGCCAATAGGTGCTGGACTGAGAAGTTTATTATAAATTTTGTTTTACAATTTAATTTTAATATTTGTATTGAACTATGTAGCACAATATTAGTTCGAAGTATTTATTAGTACTTATTAATTAACTTAAGTCAGTCTGTATTTAAAATACAATAGACATTAGTTTTCATGGAAGTGTTAATACATGCATATAAGTTGCGCGTTATTTTCTGTAAAGAAAATTTAATTTTTTGTTAAGAAAATTTAATTTTTTGTTAAGAAAATTTAAATTTTTGTTAAGAAAATTTAATTTTTTGTTAAGAAAATCTAATTTTTTGTTAAGAAAATTTAATTTTTTGTTAAGAAAATCTAATTTTTTACGCTACCCAGAAAAATATCAGCTCAATCAAAACATATTTGTGGACTAAATATATTTCTATTTCCGTGGAAATTCCACGAGTTATGCTAGTATATATATATTTTTTTTACTCATATAAACAAATTTTTGTTGAGCCGTCATCTTGAATAATATTATATATCATTATATAAAGGCCGGGGAGCATTCGAGGATAAGAATTAAAGATATCGTCATTTGGACGATAACAATCCCGGAAAAACCGGAAACAATAAGTAGAATGAGCAAGAAGTTACTTAAGAAGGATTTATTATGCAAGAAAAATACTCCATAAGAATTTGTTTACATTACATTTGAAGACGACCATGTTGTAGTCGCCTGAGAAGCAGTTTCATGGTATTTACTTCCACAGATTGAACGTTCTAAGCTAAAAACTTTCTTCGTGAAATTTCCATTTAGTTTTCGATATGTAATGAAGTGGTGCGCTATTATTGTAACAGATCATCGACGAACGAAATCAGCAGCAGCTGTAGGATAGCTGACTAGTGAAAATATTAGCAGCCGCAGCCGTTAAAGCACGTATGCAAATTGCGTCACAAGAGAAAATACATCACGAGGAGAAGAAGGGAAAGAAAATGCACAACCAGGGAAGATAGGCGTGTGAACACAAGGGCGAGAGCCGGCGTGAGGTGGCAGGGAGAGAGACTTGAAAAACACATATTATACGATAGTGCATTGGAAAATGCATGCGTGTGGGGAAAGACTTTTGAAAGATAATGAAATGCGTTGTTTTTTTGGAAGAAACACGAATAGATGCATTTTATTCGTATTTAAAAAAAAAATGAAGAGTTGGATTTTTATGTTTTTCCTATTTTTGTTTGCTCCTTTGCGACGAAGTCTCAGACAACGTGCGGATCTGATTGGGTGAAATATAACGACAAGTTAAAGTGTCACGGCATAGTTACATATATAGATCTGACTTTAAATTTTACACCGTTTCTCTTATAATATCGAAAAAAAATGAGATAATTCACGATTAAATAAGCATAAATTCTCTCATTATTTCTATGTTTTGAAACCGTTAATTCAATTTTCTGATGTCAAAATAACCGCTAATGTCTAACAAAAAAAAAAAAAATGTTTTGCGCGATAATTCGATATATTATTGAAAATTAACACTCTGTTTAATCGTCCCCCCTAACAAATAAAAATAAATGTGATTCTACATTTTTTAGGGAATTATGTGTGAACACTCTGTAAGATTTCACAGAAAGAAGAAAAAAAGATTTTAAACGAAGTAGTAGTTTTGCATATATATTTAACATAAGCTTATCTTCCATTTGAGGTTGATTTATTTTGAAGAGGCAGGTAACCATTTTTGTGATAGACATAAACTATTAATCGTTGTCAGGAAAAGTTTACATTTTTAAGGGACTACTTATGGTTTTATGCGGCTTAGCGGTAAAGATTATGAATTTACTTAAGGGTTGTATAACGTTAGAATATCTTGGAAATGGGGATCATTTCACTAAAATTTACATACGAAATTAGTCATCTATTCTAAATTCTAAATACTTAGTTTTTGTCTTTCTGCAAAGTTTTCCAGTGTGTTCACACGTAGTATCTACTTTTTTGGAGGAAGGGGATGATTTAGCAGAGATAGTTAATCTTTTTATGCTAATTTGCAATTTTGACACCACAGCGTTTTTACAGTTCTAAAATCGACCCATACTACTGTGCACAGGTAAAATGACACCGTGTGGAATTTGAACGATAGAATCAGATATGTTTAGTTGACTTCTGGTGTGAGGGGACATATAATACTCTCGGGTGTGTTGCTATCTATATATATGTGTTTATTCGAAACTTTGAAAATAAATTAAAATAGAACAACACGACGGAATCGAATGACGTGCAATTTTATGTCCTTTATCGTTAAACCCATAAAATTATATTACGTCATTTTTTTGTGCGTTCACCATTTAGCTCCCTAATATAGTTGTCAAAACTGGGAAAATTTGGAAAACTTTCTGAATTACTGTATTATATATTTCCTTTAAATTTAATAAAACTGTATATACGTAGTTGACGTTTTATAGGGTTCTACCCCCAAAGCAGCAGGGAGGAAGCTAATTCGGCACATAGGGAGAAACGTACTTTCTTCCCCGGAGAATTTTATACGTACTATATATATCAAGCAGGGGAACACGATGTTGCCCCGGATTGAATGACGATCAACAAATGTTCCAAACTTCCAATACTTTTAATGTCATCGAAATCGGTGAAATCTCCCATTTTTCGATGATCTGAGCCATTCGAATACTCAAACGTCACAGGAAACTGTCATTATGTCGGTTTCGTATGGGTGACAACGCCCACCAGCGTTTACTTGTAATTCCTTGGAAATGGCCATTCATTTTGGGATTGGTTCAGGCTAATGTTATTTGTACGCAATGTACCATTCGGGCTAGAGAATGAAACTAGTTTGGATATTAGGTGTATAGAAAGCCGGTTAAAATGTCGTGCGATTATCAGAATGGTTTAAAAGCAATAATGTATACGCACAAATGAAAAGAATACTATCGTCCAATTTGGGAGCTGATTATTTTTTAGAAATCGTCCGCACCAATGGAGTTATTCTTTCAGGGAAAAATTAGCTTTATCCTACAAGAACATACCTTCTTAAAATGTGTTCATTAAATTTACATGCCCGACAAATAAAATATTCTAAATTTAAGCTCAACACCACTCCTTGGTGGTTTGAGCATTGAGCAATCCCCATCAATCATTATCGGTAATATAAAACTGCGTAACCCCCCCCCCCAAAAAAAAAAAACAAAAAAACAAATTTGCAGATGGCCCAAGGATTAGAAATACAAACTTTGAAGACCAATGCGAAATAGTGTGATTATCAATCAGTTTAATTTTTTTTTCTTGCGAGATGTCTTGATTTTGATTATATTGAATCAGTTGCTAGTGTATGTGTGAGAGAGAGAGAGAGAGAAAGTGAAAAAGAGAGAAAGAAAGACAAAGAGAACAGGAAAAAGAGAGGGATATCCTGTGAAGATAGAAATTAATGTTTTCTTGTACGATGACGCGGTAAAGTGAGAAGAAGGTGGAGAACGAAATATGTTATACAGTTTTCAAACTCTTCTGCTTTGCTTTTCATAATCCCAAACAACGCCAGGTTGGTCTTCTAGTATACCATTAAAAAAATCAATACGTTTCCACATATTTTATGGTAACTAGATTCCTGGCTAGATCGGCTGTTTCTGTTTATATAAAGTTTTATTTTTGTAGTTCCGATAAGAAATAAAAAAAAATCATGAAGAATGCGAGTATTTGCACTCTAATGACTAAATCCCTTAATAACAAAATAATCCCCGAGTGTGAACAGATTATGTATAATCCGATATTCTATAGAAAATTTATCCGTTCTATTTTCACAGATAAGCAATTCGAAAAATTTCTTTGGCAGAAACAAATTGTGAAATAAATCCAACAAATAAACGACTGAAAGAAGATAAAATATTCGCTACTTAAAAAAAAAAAAAAAAAAAATTCGCTACTAAAAAAAAAAAGATAAACTATTCGCTACTAAAAAAACAAAAAGATAACATATTTGCTACTAATAAAACCACGTCGAGCACTTTACAGTTGAAATAAAGTCGGTCACTTTAGCTCGCATGCGCAGATCATGATATTATAATTATTAGATCAATCTGAAAGACGTTAAAGGTATTTAAAAATATATTTTTAAATTTCAACAATATTTCTCGCGGTTGATTGTGGTCGTATAGATTTGGTCGTTTGATATCGTTGCCGGCTTCGAATATTGCGACCGGCGGTAATTGTGACATCCTGCACTGATGATTGCCGAAAAAATGAAACACTAGTGTCTGTAGATATATACTATTTTATATAGTAAATATATAGTATATATATATATATATATAATTATTTACTATATAAAATAGTATATACCTACAGACACTAGTGTTTCACATATATATATATATATATATATATATATATATATATAAATATAAATATAACACGGAAATTACATAATTGTCGATGCATCGACAATTATGTAATTTCCGTGTTATATTTTTATGTTATTGTTCTGTTTACCACATTGAGCTCTCATACCCGGATTTCCTCCTGGAATTATTCCATTATAGCACTATATATATAAATATATATATATATATATATATATATATATATATATATATATATATATGCGGAGAACTATTAAAAAAGTAGTTTAGATCGATCTTTGAAACCGAAATATCTACTCAACCTTTAAATGTAATCTAACCTTCCTCACTTCAGAATGTAATTGTATTTTGAGTCATTTCAAATCTCTCTCTTTCTCTTTCTCTTCTCTCTTTCTCTCTCTCTCTCTCTCTCTCTCTCTCTATATATATATATATATATATATATATATATATTTAAGCCTGATGAATTCTCACGAGAATTAAACGCGGAATATCCTATGTAGCTTTATTGCCAATATATATATTCATAACTTACTACCTAGGTCTACTTATGTAATGAGCCCTGTTCAAGCAAATACTGAAAATTTACGCATAAGATTATATTTTCGTATATAATTTATGTGATTAGATGAAGCAGTCATATATATATATATATATATATATATATATATATATATATATATATATATATATATATATATATATATATATTCCTTCTAGCACCATTTATATTTTGACAGGGGCATCCGTACTAAAACACCCGCTAGTAAGTCTTTTAGTTTAAGTATTCTTATTGAGCGCTAAGAAAAACAGGCGTTTCTCATAAAGTACGTAAAAGTTTTACGTAAATGTTATAGATTTCTCACGAAAAATAACGCCTGGAGTTTTTAGCACAATCATATCAGAAATATGAGGCAGTATATTGACGGATTCACCTCAATTTCAAAATACGAAATTCTTAAACGATCTGGAAGATGTCATTTTGTCACGGAAATGGTTACCATGGAAACCGCCCGTGAATGATTATCGGTATGGGGAGAAATTTGGGGATGTGTTTGGGTGGTCACTTGTAGTTTATCATCGTTAAAATCGACTGCCGACCAAGTCCCAATCCGTATGGATTACCCGGTGAACAAGACCTTAATCCGTGGCACGGTAGGTATTGTGCATCGGGGATTAGTGTTGTGAGAAAACGTGGGGTCGAAAAGTGCGATCGGTTTGCACCCCCCCACACACACTTCTACTCACCAATTCACCTTTATTTCTTGATAAACTCTCTTTCCAACCTCCCAGGATTGCTACGATTCCATTGTCGTAATATCAGAAATCGACTATTTCTTTTTTATGTTGTGTCTTTAGTCAGGACTGGTGTGCAAATTGTGCCCGTGGGTAGGGCGGTATGGGCAAACCGGTTTCGAATCTTATCTGCCCCCTCTTCTTTTACTATTTAAATTCCAAATTATGCTTTTATTGTGGTGTATATTGTTTGAACACGTTTCAACTTTCATCAAAGAAGAAATGAGAATAAGAATTGTCAAGATAACTCCAATAATGGTATGAGCGCTAGGAACAATATCTAAAAATTTGGAAGAAAAAATAAGAGAGAGGAAGCGATTGGAATCAGAGGGATAGCTGAGAATATACAACGGATAACGATAATGAAAACTGCACAAATATTAAAGAAAACCCTTTCGTGCAGAGACACACCTGTACTGCAGACACAAACTGGACATACAGAAACAACTACAGATATAAAACACAAAAGAACCTCATATGAAATCATGAAACGGAATAATTGTATAACTGCGCCCTTGCCTTCTCCTCCTTTTATGCGTGTATGTCACCATAAACTGGCATCATACCAAATAAGCGAGAAGAGTCAAGGAGGATAGATAGACTCAGGAGAGGAAGCACTAGCCAGACCTCCGTTGGATCAGTAAAAAAAGGACCGGGACCTGGTGGGGGGCGATCATTGGCACACAAATTTCAGTGAAAACGAATGGTCGCTGCTAACGAGGAATCGATGGTAAGCGGCTGTTACGATAGCGCAAATGTTCTTCTAAAAAAGGTTATCGAAATAGGCGGGGATTACTGGAAATCTGAGGAGATGAAATATATGAAGAAATCTCGGTAAAGTTATTTATAAAACGAAAAAAATAGATGACTTAAGTGCCATTAATTATAATCGAAACCGAAACGAAAACTTATAAAGAATTCTGCGTAAAATTATTTATTACAAAAAATGGAAGTCCATAAAAATTAAACGACAGTCACTCGAATGTAAGCGTGACACACAAAATAAATAACACACACGTCATCCTATGAATATATGGATAATGATAATACCACTATTATAACAGATAAGAATGAAGACATGTTTCTGATGCTGTTGTTGTTGTTGTTGTTGTGTGTTGTTGAGCACTATTCATTCATTCCATATAATCACTATTAGCATTCGTTTCCCCGATATCTTTCCAGTTAGAATTCTTTCTAGAAATTCTTACAGACAGGGACCGCGCGGAAGTTGCTAAGATCTAAAAATGAATCCGAACTTGGCACGTCCGAGATTTTAGTCGGTCTCGTTATTCACTTAGCTATTGTCTTATGCTGCTGCTTTTGAAGCTGCTAATGATGTTGGTATTGTTGGACGAGTTTTTCTTAAATAAAGTCTCGAGCATGAATATCTCGATATTGTCTAACTTTGATCGAGGTCTTTCTTGTAGGTTCTGAACACTTCATGTTCGTGAAGTATAAGTTATCTCGGAAACGAAGAAAAGAGACAGCTATTTCTCAAAATCGTCTTGAAAAAGTTGGAGGACGATGTTCTTGGACGATTGTAGGTTAAGCTTAATACTAAGACTGTCTGAGAACAGTAGTTGCTTCAAATCGACGGGGAAAGTTATCATCTGTAAGCTCTCAGTGGCCGTTTGACATGCACCAGCGCAACGTTATTGCCAATTTGCATTTACATAGATGACTAAACGCCCTTTTTACTGTAGATTCTTCAGAGATACACTCCACCTCAAAAGAAGAAGAAGAAAAAAACAACTAAGAGCCCCTTTAGCTTGGCTGTGGCCCGCATACCTCTGGGTGTCAGATCAATCCACATTAAGTGGCCCTGCAAACATCCGAAGTTATAGCTGGCATGATTCTCACACATATGTTGCTGCTGATTTTGCTGCTGCCGCGTCTGTTGCTGCTGCTGATGAGAAATATCAGGAACAATAATCGTCCAAGTATCGACTCTTGGTGTCAACTCGCGTTTAATGTCGTCTCACGTATTATTTGTGCATTTTTTCCACGCTTAAGCATAACACAACCCTGACATCGTTGACTACATAGATTGAATAGGCAAATGTTTCGAATATACATTCTTCTTTTTGGTGTCTTTTATCAATTACTCTTATTTAAAAAAAAATCGAAATGACGGAATCAAATCAGCCATAATCGATTGAGAGCATTTGAGTGATCAATTACGAAAATTACATTCTTTTCTTTTTATCTCATTTGATTCCTTTCTGCAGAAAAGATTGCATCAAATCCATTGAGAACGTGATTAACAGATTATGATCTGAACTTAAAAAAAGCAAGCGTATGATTACACTTGGCTGGGTCAAGTTTGTACTAGTGACGCAGTTATATTTTGTTATGGCAGGCAACCGATATTCGACAACATTTTTATGAAGGCGGGAACAGTCGTAGGATAATTTCTAGTTCAGTCTAAGCAGAATCACACACTTTCCCATCAGGATAACTAATTAATTGGGAAAGTTATTCAAACTGTCTACACACTATTCTGCCATTTTAAACTGAGCTTTAAATGTCGAAATATGGACTATGTTATCAAAATAGAGTTTATTGAAATTTAGTCAGCGATTTTTTTATTTGCTTTTATTTTGAGTACTCTGTAAGACATCAAACGAAAACAGTTTTGAATATTATGAAAGTTATAAAAAGCAACATCTTAAAAGTGACAAGCGAGTTTTAGGTACCAATCTTTTGTTTTATTTTAATTCAGAAATGTCTTTTAAATACATTACGGGGAGGCGTATCGCCATCATAAAAAACACGATAACTTACGACTAGAAAGCAGAATACGAATATTGCGAATGAAAAAAAAAATGAATAAACATGATATAAAGAAAGAATGTCAACAATTACGTTAAGGTCTCCTACGTTGAACCCATAAATGGAAAAAATAAATTTTACTTTATTATGTGGGCTAAAGAATAATTCGATAAGCTATGAATACTTCTGGTTTCATGGATGCACAGTGAATTTCTATTATTATTCTATTATGGAATAACTTCAGAAGATAGATATATATAGTGTGTACCTTTGGCTAATCGGCCAAAATTTACCGTGCATCTGTGAAAACAAAAGATATCGCTAATTGACTGAATTACTTTATAGTATCGTATGAAATTACATATCTATCTTTCTATCTATCTATCTATCTATCTATTATATGAATTGAATTTTGTCTGTTTGTGAGTCTGTTTCCTATGAACTCAAAAAGGGCTGGGCTAATGTTTTTGTTTTTTTACTTAATGTGTCTGGGAGTATTCTTACATAGGTATTGCACCAGAACGCATCTGATAAGTATTGAAAGTCAATAATCGAAAAATTAACATTAGAAAGAGAAGTTTTATCACCGCACAAGCAGAAAGGCTAGGCATATAAAATCAACATTACATTCTGTTATTACAGAAGGGCGCCTTCGAAATAGATGTTACCTTTTATGGCACAATTGAACCATAGGGCTTTCTTTTTCTACGTTTATCTTTAATTAAAGTGATTATGTAAAACCGATTCGATAAAATCAACAGTTGGTTTCTGATAAGTGAGGGGCGCGTACGAAATGAATCTTGATTTGTGCATTTTAAACAATAAGTGAAGTCATTATTTACAGATAAATTCATAAACTAAACAGTAGATTATCTACAGTGAAATGTAGTGTACAACGTGTTGTAAACTAAGTCACCGTGGGAGCTTCCTTCTAGTACACTGTGTGGGAGATCCCTAACTAAAGCAGGCAACTAATCGATTAAATTAAAAAATAAGCAATTTCGCCGAATTCGATGAAAATAAAAGTGTAAAGTGGAACATTTGTTAATCCTCATTCAATCATGGACCACGTCGGTTCTCCTTGCTAGTCTCTCTCTCTCTCTCTCTCTCTCTCTCTCTCTCTATATATATATATATATATATATATATATATAAAATATATTTTTAGTCATCGACATACAGACCTGTTTCGTTGTTTCACAACTCATCAGTGCCGCTAGACTAACACCTCTCCCAAGCCGAGGATCGAACCTAGAACCGTCGTGATGACAGTCGGCAGTCCTACCCCTTGACTACGGAATCGGTGGCCGAAATTAAACTGTCGGAATGCGTATTTAAATAAACATCCGTCCGCTACTCGTAGAGGGCTCAAACGTTTTGTTTGTAAACAAATTGCGAGCTTCGCATTATTTCAGCTAAATTAAGTAGCGAGTAAGATAATTTACGAGAGTGCTCTACCAAAGAGGGGAGCTTTATAAAATATATTTTTAGTCATCGACATACAGACCTGTTTCGTTGTTTCACAACTCATCAGTGCCGCTAGAGTCTGTTTATTATACAAACATTATTGGTAATATATGTGTATACATGCTTCAGTGGAATCCCAATTCAAGGATAACACCTTATCAGACCAAAAAAGAACCGATATTAAAACGGAAGTCTAAATTACATTGGTTTCATAAGATACTTGGGTGTGGTTTACGTTCTGGAACAAAGTAGGCTGTATATACCTACTGCTCACATTAAAAAATATACACTCCACTTTCTTCCAGAACGTAAACCACACCCAAGTATCTTATGAAATCAATGTAATGTTGACTCCCATTTAAATATCGATTTTTTTTTGGTCGGATGAGGTGTTACCCTTGAATTGGGATTCCACTGAAATATGTATGCACATATATAACCAATGAAGTTTGTATAATAAATAGGCTGAATATCAGCTCTGTCCTTAATTGGGCACTCTTTAATAATCACGTGACTTTCATTGGATTTACATATAGGAAACCGATTGATGCAACCTTCAAAGTCTTTCAACCTTTAGTGGCTAAAGTCAGCCAAGTAGTCATCGTCAGTAATGGCAATTAGGTAGAATTTGATTATTAAAACCGATGGCTTGGCAAGAACCTATTTACATTGGACTTAAAGATTACCATCTTGTAGTTAGCTTCAAACCAGGCCAGCGGAACAGAGACACACGGGCGGGCAGTTCTAGAAAATAAGCTTTGTTCATGAAATTTGCGTTTAGATTACGGTACAGATAGAGAGTAGGAGAAATGTCAGTAGTTGTGTTTTTTTGTGAAAATTTGTGAAGAGGGGATCATAGACTGGAGCTCAGTACTCCATTATATCGTTTTAGGTATCATAAATTGTTCACCATGAAAACTGCTTTGGAGAGTACATACATATACATACATACATATGTATATATATATATATATATATATATATATATATATATATATATATATATATACGAGCAAACACTTAATAAAACATGTTAAAAACACTTTGAAAAAGAGTTAAAAACATATTTAATCTGAAAACGAAACAATTGATAAGTGGATGGTACTTAATCCGCTAAGTTTCGAAGAAATACTTTCCTTCTCATCAGAGGGTAGGAAAGATCGGATTTTGCATACAAAAGTATTTGATGAAACAATAAGTGAGTCAAAGATCTTACTTGATAACAAAAAAGTGAAGCAGGGGGAATATGGTGAAGAAAAAGGTGATTACACGTGAATGGATAGCCTGGTGAAAGATAAAGAATCCAATGACGGTAAAATCCAAAAATATAACTTCAAGAAAGTTAATTGAATTTCCATTTGCACAAGTAAAATCCAATGAAATCCCGTAATTGGAAGATGGTCCAAAATAATCCAAAGGCCGAAATCCATGGAACAATTCACAAATATGTACAAGGGAAAAGGGGAAAAATTCCAATAATATTAATAAAAAGAAAAATGAGATATGCTTTTCAAACTGCTGCTAATACATAAATATAAATAAGAAACATCAGGGAAGAAGAAGAGAAAAAAAAAGATTAAATGGTGATAGAATTAAATAGAAAATAGAAAAACAAATGTCACAATGACCCAGACAAGAAATGTCAAAAAGCGCGAAAAAAATATATAGGGCAAAATAATATAGGTCAACTGAAATGTACAGGTCATTACTTAAGAAAATGTCAGAAAGAGTTGTTAAGAGACACTAAATGGAAAATAACTAACTAACTAACTAAATAAATAAATTAATTAATAAATAAATAGAAAATAAATAATAAATAAACAATGAATAAATAAATAAAAAAGTAAAATATAAAATAAAAAATAAAAATTATTTAATGATGGCCGGTATCTGCAAATTCAGGAAAAAGCAAGGAAGTAAGTAAGTAAATGCATATAGTAAAATATAAGTAAATATATATACAAGATATGTTATTTTATTTTATATACATATATATATATATATATATATATATATACATGCATACATACATGATGGTAACAAATTCGTTTTCGAACATTGCCATTACTTGATGTAGCACACAAAAAAGATATACAGAAACACGAAAACAAATCAGTGATGGGCCGCATGAAGGTGGCTTTTAAGCCCTGCTAACTTCTGGCATTCTTTAGCACACACTGTGCAGACCATGTGCGCCACTAGCAGCACGTTCTTGATGGTCACTTCTATGTATAATCATATGTAGCTTCAAACCACCTGTTGTTTTGTATGTCGGCCCGCACTTGACACAGGTTAGATCTGAAAACACAAGACTGTTTTGTGTCCCACTGCGCTGATGAGTAGTCTGGTGGCTTATCAGCCCAACTCTGCTCAGACATAATCTTCCGCACAACTCACACTCCAGACCAATTTGGCTCTCCCGCCCATCCACTGCTCCTTTCACCCTCCTTTTTCGGATATCACGTTTCAGCCGCTCATACTGGGTTCGATCTGCCTCATACATACATACATACATACATACATACATACATACATACATACATACATACATACATAACGTATTTATAAACGCATGATTAAATCAGGGATTGAACTCGCAACTAATAAATCCCCCTAATCAGACGTTAAAACAATTATATAGCAGATAAAATCATAATCTGTGCACATAGAAAGCTCACCAATCAGATTATATTTCTATTTTAACGTGCATTTTTTTAACTATGAGAAACTGAGATTTGGCCAAGTGTCTGTTGAAATCGATTTTTCATCGATGTTTGCAAAATGAAAAACAAATTCTTCCGTGTGGAAAATCGGTATTGCCAACGTCTCATATTCAACGGATATAAAATAATTAAGTGTTACTAATTTTAGTTTCATTTTGTTTACCCGAAAGAAAACTCTAGACTACACACGAAATATATAATTATAACTCACGAATATGTTTATAAGGAATACAAAAGCGCTATTTCTTTAGGCGAACAGTGAAGATTAAAAGAGACAAGAAGGCACGACGAATGCACACAGATCTAAGGAAATGGATGAAAAGTTAGAGATTACCATCCAATCTGTAGCGAAATAGATACCTAAATGGATTGCAACATTTAATACTGCTACAAATAAACTTCTTTTACAAGAAACCTTGTCAATCGCTGATCGTCATGACTAATAATATGCGTTGAAACTCATTGGCCTAACATTCACAGCCAACATGAATTGGAACAAATGAAGTTAAGCTACTGCCAAGGCTGCTGCAAAGAAGGTGGTTTCCTTCTACTGTTCTAGAAAATTACTCACACGTGCTGTTATATTCTGTATATCTACAAAGTAACCATTCGATTATGCACAGAGTATTGTTCTCATGTCCGGGATGGTGCATTTGCTACTAGTCTTTGCCACTTAGACAGGGTCTAAAAAGATTCTAATAGATTTCACGTTTTAAACCAAGCCCCAACCCCAGTCATATCGCCATATTTTTGCATCTCCTGTGTTTCTTTTTTACAAATATTTTATGGTGTGTGATCTGACGAAATCGTAGCACTTGTGGTCCCCCGACGTGAATACTCACAACTAATTAGACAGTCGGTAAAAATCCCACCCATTCACCGGAGAAATCCTTGGTCGTCGGAAAGTTTACTACTCTATTTGTCTCTTTTCTTCGAACTCTTCTAGAATTTCCTCCTCTATCTTTCCTGCTTTCTTGACTGAGCTAACATGCACATATATACATGTAATGCGAATAGACATCTTGCTATACTCCTTACACAGTGATCTTGTAGGCATAATCCCAAATGCTTGTCCCATTCATCCAAGTGACAATATTGGTATGGATAAGATTAAAAAGAAATACACAAATGAACAAATATATTTCTCAGTAAAATAGACGTATAATCGTGCTAGCGTATATACCGTTTATTAGAAAGTTGAATAAGTAAAATTCTAGCTGTTGCCACCATTTTAAAAGAAATTTGATACATAACGATATGGAACTGTTTAAAAGAAATTCAAAGCCCCGTAATTGCACTGATTTTAAAATTTATTAATTAAATAAATAAATAAAATAAAATAAAACCCGTAACATTAATAATTAAACAATTTAATACGTTTATTATAACGTATTACTAACAATTTCAGACACGCTTCTGTATTATGGCAAAATTTGAAAAAAAAAGAAGTTTGGTATTTATTTGTAAAATATTAATCGGGTAAACACATACCTGTAAAATAAAGCTTAGAATGTAAATTATTTCTATAACTATTGCTTTGCACCAGCTTCATTGTCAGTGTTGATACTTTTTACCATAATGATCAAGCCCGAATAATATTGATACATTGTAAAACAAAACAACCAAACCAAACAACATGAATAAATATCTGAATACATAAAGAACTTGAAGCATAAAACTTTTAAACAAAATTACTGAAATAAGAGGCTTTGTTACAGGGAAAGGCTGCCCCTTTCCATGTAAAGTAGAAGAGTATTAGATAGGTGAAAATCAGATTAGGATAAGCCGAAACTCTAACCTTGTAAGCAAGGTTAAGAATCTGAATGTTAGAACTTAGTCTATTGTTAAATTCTATTAGAATAGTTAGATATTGTTTATATCGTAAAAAATTGATTGTTCATTGCAGAGTGAGAGTAATGATACTAATAATAATCGAAGCATTGTACATTAAAACAAAGAAGCCTCAGATAAATAATATTAATTATGAGTGCAGCCGGAACCTTTTGAAATGTTTGGGATAAACTTTTTAATATTTATATGTCTGTGTTTGTATATATAAATGTATTTAATATATGTAAAAAAAAAAAAGGAAAAAAAGTCCGCCCACCTAACTTGTAAAAAGCTACCACGTGACTAGGGAAAATGTATATATACGTAATTAAAAAAAAAACAACAATTTCTACATTTATTTCTACAATATGCCTGAGAATGATAGAAGTACTTCTGTCGAAAGCGCTCGCGATTATGGATACAACTTATACAATTCCGAGAAGAACACAAAAAGGACTGTTCGGAGGTTGGAGAAGATGAAAAGGAAAATTGTAAAACAGAATAACTCCGTGCTATTCAATAATATTTGTCTAAATGAGAAAATGCTGCCTAAATATACACAATATATATATATATATATATGTATATATATATAATATTATCCACATAGAGACTGTTTCGTTGCATCACAACTCTTCAGTGCGGCTAGATTAGCACCCATACCGAACCGAAATTCGAACCTACAATCATATAGCAGCAGTTCTATCTTCTGGCCTATGTGCTGAGTGCTCGCAAACCTTCTCAAATGCCGCGTTCACAGTGCGCAATTTGTCTATCTACAAACAAAGAGCTTTGCGTTACGAGAAGCGATATAAATAGCTATTTAATTTTTTCTAAATTGTCTATAATTGCCTATTCTACAAGATTTAAGGATGCAAGTAAAGCAAGATTAGCCTCGTTCTGCAATTCGGAAAATTTAGGTCAAATACCGGTGCAACTACCGAAAAGTAACCCTTTGAATGAAGGTGAATATAAAGAATATTTTAAAAATTAATTACTAATTTTACTTAAGAACAAAATGCAAACATATATAAACAATATGTTTTTAGAAAACAATTTCTCGATTTTTATTAAAAAATAGATTGTAAACATGGATTTTTTTAAAAAAAATAATTATTGAAAAATATTGCAAAGTGTGTTTACATTCCTGTTTTTTTTTTTTGGGGGGGGATAATACGGGCGCCTCCAACCCCCTTCCAAAAAAGACAACAAACTGAAAAACGGTTTTAGTGTTTTTACTTATTTTAAAGCGCCTTTTAAAGTTTGAAGCACACGTAGTGCCTAGTTGTTAACTGAACAACAAGGGCGCATGGCGGGAATTCTTCAGAGTTTTAATGCATTGTAATGCTTTTATGTGGGTAGCACTGGTGTTAGATGCCACGTGACCTAACTTTATAGATTTTTCAGAAAGAGGATCGTCTGCTAGACGTACTTCCTTTATTTACACCGTTTAATAATAAGATTTAACGTTTTACTATTCTCTAGTGAATCTTTGTTGCACCGGGTGACGTACATTTGTGACCAGTGATTGTATCTAATTTACCCAAGAACTGATTAAAAATAAGAAATAGAAAATAAATCATTACGTGGACAGCAAAGTTAAAAAGAAAGAATTAAAGTTAAGAAAGTAAAAAATAAAAAATAAAGAAAACGAAACAGTAAAACAAAAGCAAAAAACGTGAGAAATTAAAAAAAAAATCAATGTTAAATATATAAAAAAAAACGTTACGAAAAAGAAAGCAGCACGAAATAAAATATGTCACTTTTGCCAGGAGGAAAAACGAGAAGAAGAAAAAAAAACGCATAGTAAAAAGAAACGATGTTGGTTGAGAGCCAACGAGATTAAGTAAAAACGTGAGAAAACGGTAAAGAACGTGAGAAAACGAGACTTCATCAAGGAAGAGGCGTGGGCAGCGAACGTGCGAAAATACGAAGAAATAAACCCACGGATAACGACATCGGTGTGATCTAAGCAAGGAAATAAATAGATTAAGGTGTAAGGGAAAAAAGGGACATGTCCAACTAATGTGAGGTCGTAAATTAACCCGGATCACCTTGCAAATGGATAAGCCATTAGCTGATGTCGTCCAGGTCATTTGCGGCCTCGAACGGCTGGTCAAAATAGAAGTGTTCACATGACCGAAGAGAATTCAACCTTGGAATCATGTTACTGGTGAGGATTGCGCAAAATAACGGTCCTGAGAAAGCGGCCTTTCGATTTGATACACAAGTTGTGTGCATACCAGAAATACATTGTTAAAGCTAATTTCTATCCTCACATCTTAATATCAGACTCCACAACGAACGGTGCAATGCACAATTACCTCATACGTAAATTGCCGAACTGTCTACCTATATCCAGTTTATTTCAGTCTTGTGACGTTTAATCGGAATCGGGAATCGGGAATCGGAAAATCGGAACTTTGTATTGTATCAGAATCTGCATTAAAATCGGAAAAAACTGTGTCTATTTTCCGATGTCAAAAATGGTTGTTTTAATTATATTTTTATATTTCATTTTGTTTCGAACAAAATTTTCCACTGCTAGTAATGATAATGAAACTACCAGTCCAGTTAAAATCTATAAATCATCCTCCATAAGCGTATATGTTTGAGAAAATATCTGCACATTTAACTTGTAATTTTATAATCGAGAAAAAAAATAATAACTCTAGAGTTAAATATTTAAATTTTTTTTAAAGAATCTGAATCAAAATAGGTAATTGTAACGGAATAAGTAAAAATATTGGAATTTCATCATCACTAGTATATATATATATATATATATATATATATATATATATATATATATATATATATATATATATATATACTAGCGGGCGTGCCCGGCGTTACTCGGGTGTTTCGAGGTGTGTGTGGTTTTCAGTTGGAGATATTCCGGTAGGTGGCGTGTTGCATGTCTTACTGGAGGCAACATAGGCGTCTTGCCTATTTGGCGGTCGTTGCAGAACTTTGATACCTTTATATATCTCACTCACCCACCTATGTTAATTAGTGGGTGTCTCCACAACACCCCCTCCCAAGATTTGAAGTTGTGTAGATTTCAATCTCTTTTTCTCTTGGGGTTCATTATAATTGGTTCTGTAACCTTTCCCGATCTTCTCGGTTCGGGCATGGTTTGTGGTGGATCGATATGAAACGCTTCGTATAGTATATCAATTGGATCTTCTTTTTCATCAGGTTTGTCATGTTCGTTTTCTTTTATCTGACGTTTTCTCAATTGATTTTGATGTCTTTTGTGTATCCCTTTTGGACCTTTTATCATGTAGACCAAGTCGCCGATACGTTTATCTACCGTACGAAACTCCCAATATGAAATATTATTTCTTATACATTTAAAATATACACGATCACAAGGTTTAAACCTTTTACGTGATGTGTGCGTAGTTTGATGGACGATTGCTTGCTTTGGTATTAATTTATCCAATGATGATTTTATTTTTCTAGCAAACATTAATTCTGCTGGCGATAATTTCGACGGTGTATTTAGGTTCTTAGTTATCCTGTATATTTGCAGGAATTGTTATAATGCTTTACTCGTCGGGGTCCCTATTGATTTTCTAAGTGCACGCTTTATCGTGTCTACGAACCTTTACGCTAATCCATTTGATCTAGTGTGGAACGGTAGTGTAGTTATATGTTTTACCTGAAAAGTGTCACAAAAGTCCTTGAAATCACTTGATGTAAATTGTGTTCCGTTATCTGTCATTATAATGTCTGGCACACCAAAACGTGCAAAGGATATTAGTCCGCAATAAATAATTTTTTCCCGGTTTTTTATTTGCCCCTTCGAAGAATGTCTCTGAACACACTCAAAAACTCATACAACGGATATATAGGCCACAACACTTTACCGATGACTAACCTATCACTAAGCTGACAATACCACCATAAAACATCATCTAACATCCCACGATAAAAACCTACAATTGTCCGACATGGGAAATATCTTAACTAACAATACTAAAATTCGATACCTTAACAGTTGCATACGAGGACTAAAATTACAAGAATCCATACTAATAAAAAAAAAATTGAAGCTCCTTATCAACCGGATCTTATTTAATGCCGGGCCAAATACACTAACTGTATTATATTAACTAACATGACACTAAATAAATAAAATATAAAATAAGAACATTGAAATTAAAAATAAAAATAACTCGCCCCTATCTCTCCAGCATCTACCTTGATAAACAATAAAAAAAACTAACTATAAATACGCCAGGCCTCCCAAAAAAAAAAAAAGAAAAAAAAAGAAAAAAGAAAACGACAACAACAATCGCTCTTGAAGACGATCGGATGAACCGATAGAAAGCGCTTGAGACGAATATGGCCGAACAACTTTTGGAGCCATAATATACAATATGCCAGCTGAAACAAATAAGACCACTCGGCGAATTGAAAAATATTTTATAAAAAATCGGAAAAAGAAATAACGCTGTCGTGTTAAATCAGACGTGCTTGAATAATGACATGGTGCCAAAATACAAAAATTCTTGAAAGGATGAAACAGTAGTGTCTGTAGGTATTAAATAATTATTATAATAAATAGCTATGTCAGCTTCTTTAAGAAACTCGTTTCCTATCGTTAATCACTTTCATTTGAATAAAGTCGATCAATTTAGCTCTTAAGCACTGATCATCATACAATCATTAGATCACTCTGACTGACGTAAAAACATTTAAAAATAAAATGTTTAAATTTCAACATTATTTCACGCGGTTAACGGTAGCCGAATGGATACGGTTCTCGCTAATGAAGCCAGAGATGGCTTCTGTCGCCGGGTTCGAATCTATCGACTGGTGTTAATCGTGACAGACTGCACTGAAGATTCCCGAAAGGATGAAACACTACTGTACGTAGGTATTTAATAATTATTATAGTAAATAACTATATATATATATATATATATATATATATATATATATATATATAAAAAATCAAATACTTTTGTATGCGAAATCCGATCCCGCATTTTGCTAATTCCTACCCTCTGATGAGAAGGAAAGTATTTCTTCGAACCACCACGGATTAAGGACTATCCACTTATTAAGTGTTTCCTTTTCAGATTAAATATGTTTTGAACTCTTTTTCAACGTGTTTTTAACATGTTTTAATAACTATTTGCTCTTATATATATATATATATATATATATATATATATATATAGAGAGAGAGAGAGAGAGAGAGAGAGAGCATATATATAGAGCATATATATGTGTGTGTGTATATATATATATATATATATATATATATATTTATTTACCAGTGGTGAAAAAAAAACCGGACTAAAGTGCTCAATGTGTAGTCAGAGCAGTATATAGGAAATTTATTACTGTGACTCACAGTAATAAATTTCCTATATATATATATATATATATATATATATATTTCCTTTATAAAAAACATTATTTGAGGAAGCTAAATCTCGATAGAAATCAAAACTTAATAAAGAGCTACTTACTATTGAGCCCTCTATTATAAACATCAGGGTTTCATTAGAGTAACACCTCGGAAAAAATAGCATTATAAATATTTTATTTATAAATTATTATTTTTAATTTCGCCAAAAGTCTATACTTTCTTACAGCTTCTATCCAAGAAAATAAATAAAAATTAACAAAATAAAAAAAAATGGGATTGTTGACTGTTTTCTCTTCTTCGGTTATTGAAATGCAACCCGGAAACAGAACTCCATTGAGCTTGCTATTTTAAAACACTTTGAACGATCTTACAAGATATTTATGATTATATAAATTTGATATAAACAACATTGGTGGGTACGCATTTATCAGTGATAACCTTTTTTCAACAACGCATTTGGTTTTAAATTAGTTTTGAAGAAACTAATAAGTGTGAAAAATGCAGTTTTCAACTAGTCTTCAATGTTGTTTGATCGCTGTCCACACACTCAATGACCCTTCTCTATTGTGTGTTGTTCTTAATTTCAAACATTAGTGAACGGATAACTTGTTCTATTTAAAAATTATTAAAACGAACCTCATGTTAGGTCACGCCATCTTACAGTTGAAGTAGCAAACATGGTTAAAGTTAATATAACAAAGTTTAATACAATTCAATTTGATATAAATAAAACCAATCAAACCAAAAAGCCAAAAATCAGTCAATGCCATATTACTTATAATCAAGTTCGTCTGAGTATGTTATAGCACTTTTAAAATGAATTGTAAAATCACCGTTATTATTATGAAAGCAGTGTAAGTTAACCCTAATATGTAAATTTGAAAGTAGTGTAAAGTCAATGAGACCCCGAAATATTTTTATGAGATTTCCTATTAAAACGTTTTTTAATAATTTCATAGGTATTTCGAGGTACCTTCAATATGTTTCAGACTTTTTTCGCATGCGCACTTTTATTGATAGTGCATACATGAAACTCTATTCCCCTTCGAAATTATTTTCTCCGGCTGTAATGCCCTTACTGTACCGTTCGAACCACTTCTGGAAGGCCACACGGAAGTCCCCTTGTCACAGCAACTTTCATATCCTAAATTGTCTCATGACGATGACACCTAAGAGTTCCCTTATGCTTAGAGAATAACCAAAAGTCACAAGAGGCAAGGTCTGGTGAGTAATAGTTAGGAATCGTCTTGATGCTTATACAACGTCATTCTTTCTAATCTTTTCTGATCACCCTTGAGATAAACTTCATGCAAAACTTCCACATCTTCAATTCCTCGAGAATAGTTGTATCTACAGTTACCATAGTGCCATCAACCTGCACTTTTGTCTCTATAAACACACGATGGTCCTTATTCATGAAATTTATTTAGCCAATCAATTATGGTGTTCTGACTTCCTTACTCTTCCCACAACTCTGATCATTCTTCACAGACTCCCTGCTTTTCTTGAATCTCTTATGCCGCTCAAAACTGATGCTAGATTCCTGCAAGATAGTTCAAAACAATCTGTAGCAGTTCATGCGTTTCAGCGGCATTTTTTCAAGTTTAAAACATAATTCTATTGCATATCGCTCTTCTTAAGTGTCCTTACGTCCGGATTGCATTTTTAAAATTCACCAGCTGTGCTAATGAAGCTTTAGTATGGTGTATTCCCATGCCTGCTCTAGCTGTTCATTCAAACCTGAAATCATAAAAATTGGTCCGTCATCTTAGAAGATGTATAGCAATAACATACTTGATTTTCAAAAGTCTACGACAATTTTAAATGTCTGCACAAAACGTCTGGCAACTTATTTGAGGCACCTCGTAGTTTAAAAGTTTAATGAACACTATTTCATCCAATATAATATAATATAATATCTTCTTCTTCTTCCTCTATTTCTATAATATAATATAATACAACACACACAAAATTCTGTTTAAAATCAATCCAAAGATGAATCTTATACAAAAACTTATAATTATACCAAACCTTGTAAATACAGAGATACTAGTAGGCTTACCGGTGTTGCACGGTCGTAAAATACGCATAAATATTATATTTTAATTCATACACAAAACTAAGGCATGTGGATGCGAGTATCATGTTGTATCTAAACAGTTCACTTTTTGTGAGTAAAAAAGAAAAAGAAAATGCTCGGGCTGAGATCGAAATACAAGCCTAACGACAGTGAGACGGGTACGATCATCATTTGGCCGACTCCACATGATCTATACAGCTGTTTTTAAACCTTCCTATTTTTAGCATACGGAATCTGTCATGGAACAATTCGCGCATGCGTATTCGTGGAACAGTTAGCAAACAGATAAAAATCCGACGATCCCAACGTAGCAATTTTTCAATTCTCACCCGTTAGCAGCCCGTTTTTTTCTGGGAGAAAACAAATTAAAAAAAAAGTTTTCCACATGTTTGAATATGCTATATACTAAATTTACAGTATGTAGATTAAAATCAATAGAGTATATAGGTTGATAAGTGTCTTCACACACATTCCCATTTTATAGATATGTAGATGATTGATTTTTACGACTGATAGCAATTTTGAAATTAGATTCGAAATGAAGAGCGTACACAAATATAAACTAGTTATTTACAGTTGTTACAAGGCATTGCGTATTTTAAGTCACGCAGCCTTGCTATCTTGCAAAGCAATGTAAATACAAAGTTTTGCGAATATATATTAAGTACATTTTATCATAAACGTTTGAAATTCTAGTGATAATAAATCTATTCAGGTAAATAACAGTACATGCTAAGACAAACCCTGATAAACCCTAGAAGGAAT